>NC_092491.1:117500-312500 GCF_047495875.1 Pithys albifrons albifrons
GTTAGGGTTAGGGTTTGGGACCCCCACAGTTTACAGTAGGTACTAGGGTTAGGGTTAGGGTTAGGGTTAGGGTTCGGGTTTGGGTTAGGGTTAGGGTTAGGGTTAGGGTTAGGGTTAGGGTTAGGGTTAGGGTTTGGGACCCGCACAGTTTACATAAGCACTAGGGTTAGGGTTAGGGTTAGGGTTAGGGTTAGGCTTAGGGTTAGGGTTAGGGTTAGGGTTAGGGTTAGGGTTAGGGTTAGGGTTAGGGTTGCGGTTAGGGTTAGGGTTAGAGTTACGGTTTGGAACCCCCACAGTTTACAGTAAGCACTAGGGTTAGGGTTACGGTTAGAGTTAGGATTAGGGTTAGGGTTAGGGTTAGGGTTAGTGTTAGTGTTAGGCTTAGGCTTAGGCTTAGGCTTAGGTTTAGGCTTAAGGTTATGCTTAGAGTTATGCATAGCTTAAGTGTTAGGGCAGCATTGGGGTAAGGGTTAGTGTTAAGTTCCCTTTTGGACTCTTCTGCATCTTTTTTGCATCTCCTTTTATTCTCGTGGACCTTCTGATTCCACCTGAACCAACTTGGACACTTCTAGACCCCCCTGAATATTTCACTTTGTAGCAGAGCAATGTTGCAATTTGCTAGGTGAGCTTCCCCTAATGAAGAACTCTGTTTTTCACGGAGAAAGAAAGCTCCAGGTCTGAAATGAAGATGGACAAAGATTTCTCTCAGGGAAAAGGTACCAAGATACAAAAGGATTGCTCCTTTTGCAGTGTTAATTGGGCCCCATCATTGGCACCTGAGACCACAAAGATCTGAACTTTCATCTTGATGCAAACCTCAATCGTTTTATGCAGGTACGGGCCTTTTTCCATCCCGGAATTGCAGATGGGCCAAGATTCCTGCCAGGGAAAACGAGGCAGGAGAGAAAGCAATTGTTCCTTTTCTAAGGTTAATGGGGCCCTATCATTGGCACCTGAGAGCCTGATGCATATGATTCACGTTCCAAAGCCGTAAGAAATCTGTGTCCTGATGCCTTCTCTCTGGCAGGAATCAACTGTGTCACATTTTAGTAGATCATGGGACTATTACTTGCACTTTGCGAGATGAACTTCTCAAAAGGAACAACTGTGCTTTTTCCACATAAAAGAATACTCCAGGCCTGGATTCTCAGATGCATATGATTCACTTTTCGAAAGCCATAACAAATGTGTTTGCTGATGCCTTCTCTCTGACAGGAATCAACTCTTTCACTTGTTAGCACAGCATGGGACTGTAAACTGCATTTTGCGAGATGAGCTTCCTCTAACGAACAAGTGTGCTTTTAACCAAAAAAGAAAGCTCCATGCCGGTATTCTCTGATGCATATTATTCGCTTTCCAAAGCCTTAAGAAATGTGTATCCCGATGCCTTCTCTCTGGCAGGAATCAACTATGTCACATTGTAGCAGATCATGGCACGGTTAGTTGCACTTTGCGAGATGAGCTTGTCTAAGGAACCAGTGTGATTTTCACCGGGAAAGCAAGCTCTAGCTCTGGATTGTTAGATGCATATGATTCACTTTCCAATCCAGAAGAAATGTCGGTCCTGATGCCTTCTGTCTGGCAGAAATAAACTCTTTCAAATTTAGCAGAGCATGGAACTGTTAACTGCACTGTTCGAGATGAACTACCTATAAGGAGCAACGGTGCTTTTCCCAGAGTAAGAAAGCTCCAGGCATGGATTATCTGATGCATATGATTCACTTTCAAAAGCCGTTAGAAATGAGTGCCCTAATGTATTCTCTCTGGCAGGAATCAAGTTTCCACTTGTTAGCAGAGCATGGCACTGTTAGTTGCATTTTGGAAGATGAGCTTCCCATAAAGAACAAGTCTGTTTCTCACCGAGAAAGAAAGCTCCAGGCCTGGATTCTCTGATGCATGTGATTCATTTTCCAAAGCCATAACAAATGTGTATCGGCAAGAATCAGCTGTTTCACTTGTTAGCACAGATGGGACTCTTCGCTGCACTTTGCGAGAGTACATTCCCATAAGTAACAACTGTTTCTTTCACGGAGAAAGAAAGCTCCAGGCCTGGATTCTCTGATGCATATAATTCTCTTTCCAAATCCATAAAAAATATGTATCTTGCAGCCTTCTGTCTGGCACGAATCAACCGTGTTACACTTACGCAGATCAGGGAAGAGTTAGTTGCACTTTACGAGATGAGCTCCTTTATGGAACCACTGTGATTTTCACGGAGAAAGAAAGCTCCAGGCCTGGATTCTCTGATGCATATTATTCACTTACCAAAGCCATAAAAAATGTGTCTCCTTATGCCTTCTGTGGGCCAAGAATCAGCTGTTTCTCTTGTTCGCAACGAAAAGTTGCACTTTACGAGATGAGCTCCTTTATGGAACCACTGTGATTTTCACGGAGAAAGAAAGCTCCAGGCCTGGATTCTCTGATGCATATTATTCACTTACCAAAGCCATAAAAAATGTGTGTCCTTATGCCTTCTGTCGAGCAAGAATCAGCTGTTTCTCTTGTGAGCAACGAAAAGTTGCACTTTGAGAGATGAGCTTCCCCTAAGGAACAAGGTAGTTTTTCACCGAGAAAGAAAGATCCAGGCAAGGATTCTCAGATGCATATGAGAATCTTTCTAAAGCCATAAGAAATATGTGTCCTGATACATTCTTTCTGGCAGGAATCGACTGTTTCACTTGTTAGCCGAAAAATGCTACTCTTTACAAGCAGAACTTCCCCTAAGGAACAACTGAGCTTTGCATCCAGAAAGAGGGCTCCAGTCCTGGATTCTCTGTTGCATGTGATTTACTAACAAGAGCCATAAGAATACTGTGTCCTGATGCCTTCTGTCTGACAGGAATCGACTGTTTCACTTGTTAGCAAAGCAAAGATGCACTTTGCTCGTTGCGCTTCCCCTAAGGAACAACAGTGCTTTGCACAGTGAAAGCAAGCTCCAGCCCTGGAATTTTAGATGTATATGATTTACTTTCCAAAACCATAAGAAATATGTGCCCTGATGTCTCCTGTCTGTCAGAAATCAAGAGTTTCACTTGTTAGAAGAGCAAAGGTGCACTTTGCGATACGAGCTTCACATATGTAACAACTGTGTTTTCACCAAGAAAGAAAGCTCCAGACCTGCATTCTCGAATGCATATGATTCACTTATCAAAGCCATAAGAAATGTGTGTCCTTTTGCTTTCTGTCTTGCAAGAATCAGATGTTTCTCTTGTTAGCAACGAAAAGTTGCACTTTGCGATAGGAGCTTCCCCTAGGGAACAAAGTTGTTTTTCACCGAGAAAGAAAGATCCAGTCCTGGGTTCTCAGATGCATATTATTCACTTACCAAAGCCATAAGATATGTGTGTCCTTTTGCTTTCTGTCTTGTAAGAATCAGCTGTTTCTCTTGTTAGCAACGAAAAGTTGCACTTCGCGATACGAGCTTCCACTAAAGAACAAAGTTGTTTTTCACTGAGAAAGAAAGATCCAGGCCTGGGTTCTCAGATGCATATTATTCACTTGCCAAAGCCATAAGATATGTGTGTCCTGATGACTTCTGTCTTGCAAGAATCAGCTCTTTCTCTTGTTAGCAACGAAAAGTTGCATTTTGCTTGTTGAGTTTCCCCTAAGGAACAACAGTGTTTTGCATCCAGAAAGAGGGCTCCAGTCCTGGATTCTCTGATGCATTTTATTCACTAACCAGAGCCATAAGAATACTGTGTCCTTATGCCTTCTGTCTGACAGGAATCGACTGTTTGACTTGTTAGCAAAGCAAAGTTGCACTTTGCTCGTTGAGCTTCCCCTAAGGAACAACAGTGCTTTGCACCGTAAAAGCAAGCTCCAGCCCTGGAGTTTTAGATGCATATGATTTATTTTCCAAAACCATAAGAAGTATGTGCCCTGATGTCTCCTGTCTGTCAGAAATCAAGAGTTTCACGTGTTAGAAGAGGAAAGGTGCACTTTGCGATACGAGCTTCCCGTAGGTAACAACTGTGTTTTCACCAAGAAAGAAAGCTCCAGACCCGCATTCTCGAATGCATATGATTCACTTATCAAAGCCATAAGAAATGTGTGTCCGTATGCTTTCTTTCTTGCAAGAATCAGCTGTTTCTCTTGTTCGCAACGAAAAGTTGCACTTTGCGAGACGAACTTCCCCTAAGGAAGAAAGTTGTTTTTCACGGAGAAAGAAAGATCCAGGCCTGGATTCTCAGATGCATATTATTCACTTACGAAAGCCATAAGATATGTGTGTCCTGATGCCTTCTGTCTTGGAAGAATCAGCTGTTTCTCTTGTTAGCAAAGAAAAGTTGCACTTTGCGTGTTGAGTTTCCCCTAAGGAACAACAGTGCTTTGCATCCAGTAGGAGGGCTCCAGTCCTGAATTCTCTGATGCATGTGATTCACTAGCCAGAGCCATGAGAATACTGTGTCCTGATGCCTTCTGTCTGACAGGAATCGACCGTTTCACTTGTTAGCAAAGCCAAACTCCACTTTGCTGTTTGAGCTTCCCCTAAGGAACAACAGTGCTTTGCACCGTGAAAGAAATCTCCAGCCCTGGAGTTTTAGATGTATATGATTTACTTTCCAAAACCATAAGAAATATGTGCCCTGATGTCTCCTGTCTGACAGAAATCAAGAGTTTCACGTGTTAGAAGAGCAAAGGTGCACTTTGCGATACGAGCTTCCCTTACGTAACAACTGTGTTTTCACCAAGAGAAAGCTCCAGACCTGCATTCTCGAATGCATATGATTCACCTATCAAAGCCATACGAAATGTGTTCTTATGCTTTCTGTCTTGCAAGAATCGGCTGTTTCTATTGTAAGCAAGGAAAAGTTGCACTTTGCGATACGAGCTTCCCCTAAGGAACAAAGTTGTTTTTCCTGAGACAGAAAGATCCAGGCCTGGATTCTCAGATGTATATTATTCACTTATCAAAGCCATAAGAAATGTGTGTCCTTTTGCTTTCTGTTTTGCAAGAATCAGCTCTTTCTCTTGTCAGAAACGAAAAGTTGCACTTTGCGAGATGAGCTTCCCCTAAGGAACAAAGTTGTTTTTCACCGAGAAAGAAAGATCCAGTCCTGGATTCTCAGATGCATATGAGAATCTTTCTAAAGCCACAAGAAATATGTGTCCTGATACATTCTTTCGGGCAGGAATCGACTGTTTCACTTGTTAGCAGAAAAATGCTACCTTTTGCGAGCTGAACTTCTCCTAAGGAACAACTGTGCTTTCCATCCAGAAAGAGGGCTCCAGTCCTGGGTTCTCTGATGCATGTGATTCACTAACCAGAGCCATAAGAATACTGTGTCCTGATGCCTTCTGTCTGACAGGAATCGACTGTTTCACTTGTTAGCAAAGCAAAGTTGCACTTTGCTCGTTGAGCTTCCCCTAAAAAACAACAGTGCTTTGCCCCGTGAAAGCAAGCTCCAGCCCTGGAGTTTTAGATGTATATGATTTACTTTCCAAAACCATAAGAAATATGTGCCCTGATGTCTCCTGTCTGTCAGAAATCAAGAGTTTCACGTGTTAGAAGAGCAAAGGTGCACTTTGCGATACGAGCTTCCCGTAGGTAACAACTGTGTTTTCACCAAGAAAGAAAGCTCCAGGCCGGCCTTCTCGAATGCATATGATTCACTTATCAAAGCCATAAGAAATGTGTGTCCTTATGCTTTCTGTCTTGCAAGAATCAGCTGTTTCTCTTGTTCGCAACGAAAAGTTGCACTTCGCGATGCGAGCTTCCCCTAAGGAACAAAGTTGGTTTTCACAATGAAAGAAAGATCAAGGCCTGGATTTTCAGATGCATATTATTCACTGACCAAAGCCATAAGAAATGTGTGTACTTATGCCTTCTATCTTGCAAGAATCTACTGTTTCTCTTGTTCGCAACGAAAAGTTGCACTTTGCGAGATGAGCTTCCCCTAAGGAACAAGGTTGATTTTTACCCAGAAAGAAAGATTCAATCCTGGATTCTCAGATGCATATTATTCACTTATCAAAGCCATAAGAAATGTGTGTCCGTATGCTTTCTGTCTTGCAAGAATCAGCTGTTTCTTTTGTAAGCAAGGAAAAGTTGCACTTTGCGAGTTGAGCTTCCCCAAAGAAACAAAGTTGTTTTTCACCGAGAAAGAAAGATCCAGTCCTGGATTCTCAGATGCATATTATTCACTTACCGAAGCCATAAGAAATGTGTGTCCGTATGCTTTCTGTCTTGCAAGAATCAGCTGTTTCTCTTGTTAGCAACGAAAAGTTGCACTTTGCGAGTTGAGCTTCCCCTAAGGAACAAAGTTTTTTTTTCCTGAGACAGAAAGATCCAGGCCTGGATTCTCAGATGCATATTATTCACTTACCAAAGCCATATGATATGTGTGTCCTTTTGCTTTCTATCTTGCAAGACTCAGCTGTTTCTCTTGATAGAAACGAAAAGTTGCACTTTGCGAGATGAGCTTCCCCTAAGGAACAAAGTTGTTTTTCACTGAGAAAGAAAGATCGAGTCCTGGATTCTCAGATCCATATTATTCACTTATCAAAGCCATAAGAAATGTGTGTCCGTATGCTTTCTGTCTTGCAAGAATCAGCTGTTTCTTTTGTAAGCAAGGAAAAGTTGCACTTTGCGAGTTGAGCTTCCCCAAAGAAGCAAAGTTGTTTTTCACGGAGAAAGAAAGATCCAGGCCTGGATTCTCAGATGCATATTATTCACTTACGAAAGCCATAAGATATGTGTGTCCTGATGCCTTCTGTCTTGGAAGAATCAGCTGTTTATCTTGTTAGCAAAGAAAAGTTGCACTTTGCGTGTTGAGGTTCCCCTAAGGAACAACAGTGCTTTGCATCCAGCAGGAGAGCTCCAGTCCTGAATTCTCTGATGCATGTGATTCACTAGCCAGAGCCACAAGAATACTGTGTCCTGATGCCTTCTGTCTGACAGGAATCGACCGTTTCACTTGTTAGCAAAGCCAAACTCCACTTTGCTGTTTGAGCTTCCCCTAAGGAACAACAGTGCTTTGCACCGTGAAAGCAAGCTCCAGCCCTGGAGTTTTAGATGTATATGATTTACTTTCCAAAACCATAAGAAATATGTGCCCTGATGTCTCCTGTCTGACAGAAATCAAGAGTTTCACGTGTTAGAAGAGCAAAGGTGCACTTTGCGATACGAGCTTCCCTTACGTAACAACTGTGTTTTCACCAAGAGAAAGCTCCAGACCTGCATTCTCGAATGCATATGATTCACCTATCAAAGCCATACGAAATGTGTGTCCTTATGCTTTCTGTCTTGCAAGAATCGGCTGTTTCTATTGTAAGCAAGGAAAAGTTGCACTTTGCGATACGAGCTTCCCCTAAGGAACAAAGTTGATTTTCCTGAGACAGAAAGATCCAGGCCTGGATTCTCAGATGTATATTATTCACTTATCAAAGCCATAAGAAATGTGTGTCCTTTTGCTTTCTGTTTTGCAAGAATCAGCTCTTTCTCTTGTCAGAAACGAAAAGTTGCACTTTGCGAGATGAGCTTCCCCTAAGGAACAAAGTTGTTTTTCACCGAGAAAGAAAGATCCAGTCCTGGATTCTCAGATGCATATGAGAATCTTTCTAAAGCCACAAGAAATATGTGTCCTGATACATTCTTTCGGGCAGGAATCGACTGTTTCACTTGTTAGCAGAAAAATGCTACCTTTTGCGAGCTGAACTTCTCCTAAGGAACAACTGTGCTTTCCATCCAGAAAGAGGGCTCCAGTCCTGGGTTCTCTGATGCATGTGATTCACTAACCAGAGCCATAAGAATACTGTGTCCTGATGCCTTCTGTCTGACAGGAATCGACTGTTTCACTTGTTAGCAAAGCAAAGTTGCACTTTGCTCGTTGAGCTTCCCCTAAAAAACAACAGTGCTTTGCCCCGTGAAAGCAAGCTCCAGCCCTGGAGTTTTAGATGTATATGATTTACTTTCCAAAACCATAAGAAATATGTGCCCTGATGTCTCCTGTCTGTCAGAAATCAAGAGTTTCACGTGTTAGAAGAGCAAAGGTGCACTTTGCGATACGAGCTTCCCGTAGGTAACAACTGTGTTTTCACCAAGAAAGAAAGCTCCAGGCCGGCCTTCTCGAATGCATATGATTCACTTATCAAAGCCATAAGAAATGTGTGTCCTTATGCTTTCTGTCTTGCAAGAATCAGCTGTTTCTCTTGTTCGCAACGAAAAGTTGCACTTCGCGATGCGAGCTTCCCCTAAGGAACAAAGTTGGTTTTCACAATGAAAGAAAGATCAAGGCCTGGATTTTCAGATGCATATTATTCACTGACCAAAGCCATAAGAAATGTGTGTACTTATGCCTTCTATCTTGCAAGAATCTACTGTTTCTCTTGTTCGCAACGAAAAGTTGCACTTTGCGAGATGAGCTTCCCCTAAGGAACAAGGTTGATTTTTACCCAGAAAGAAAGATTCAATCCTGGATTCTCAGATGCATATTATTCACTTATCAAAGCCATAAGAAATGTGTGTCCGTATGCTTTCTGTCTTGCAAGAATCAGCTGTTTCTTTTGTAAGCAAGGAAAAGTTGCACTTTGCGAGTTGAGCTTCCCCAAAGAAACAAAGTTGTTTTTCACCGAGAAAGAAAGATCCAGTCCTGGATTCTCAGATGCATATTATTCACTTACCGAAGCCATAAGAAATGTGTGTCCGTATGCTTTCTGTCTTGCAAGAATCAGCTGTTTCTCTTGTTAGCAACGAAAAGTTGCACTTTGCGAGTTGAGCTTCCCCTAAGGAACAAAGTTTTTTTTTCCTGAGACAGAAAGATCCAGGCCTGGATTCTCAGATGCATATTATTCACTTACCAAAGCCATATGATATGTGTGTCCTTTTGCTTTCTATCTTGCAAGACTCAGCTGTTTCTCTTGATAGAAACGAAAAGTTGCACTTTGCGAGATGAGCTTCCCCTAAGGAACAAAGTTGTTTTTCACTGAGAAAGAAAGATCGAGTCCTGGATTCTCAGATCCATATTATTCACTTATCAAAGCCATAAGAAATGTGTGTCCGTATGCTTTCTGTCTTGCAAGAATCAGCTGTTTCTTTTGTAAGCAAGGAAAAGTTGCACTTTGCGAGTTCATCTTCCCCAAAGAAACAAAGTTGTTTTTCACCGAGAAAGAAAGATCCAGTCCTGGATTCTCAGATGCATATTATTCACTTACCGAAGCCATAAGAAATGTGTGTCCGTATGCTTTCTGTCTTGCAAAAATCAGCTGTTTCTCTTGTTAGCAACGAAAAGTTGCACTTTGCGAGATGAGCTTCCCCTAAGGAACAAGGTTGATTTTTACCCAGAAAGAAAGATCCAATCCTGGATTCTCAGATGCATATAGAATCTTTCTAAAGCCATAAGAAATATGTGTCCTGATGCCTTCTCTCTGACAGGTATCGACTGTTTGACTTGTTAGCAAAGCAAAGTTGCACTTTGCTCGTTGCCCTTCCCCTAAGGAACAACAGTGCTTTGCCCCGTGAAAGCAAGCTCCAGCCCTGGAGTTTTAGATGTATATGATTTGCTTTCCAAAACCATAAGAAATATGTGCCCTGATGTCTCCTGTCTGTCAGAAATCAAGAGTTTCACGTGTTAGAAGAGCAAAGGTGCACTTTGCGATACGAGCTTCCCGTAGGTAACAACTGTGTTTTCACCAAGAAAGAAAGCTCCAGACCGGCCTTCTCGAATGCATATGATTCACTTATCAAAGCCATAAGAAATGTGTGTCCTTATGCTTTCTGTCTTGCAAGAATCAGCTGTTTCTTTTGTAAGCAAGGAAAAGTTGCACTTCGCGAGATGAGCTTCCCCTAAGGAACAAGGTTGATTTTTACCCAGAAAGAAAGATCCAATCCTGGATTCTCAGATGCATATTATTCACTTATCAAAGCCATAAGAAATGTGTGTCCGTATGCTTTCTGTCTTGCAAGAATCAGCTGTTTCTCTTGTTTGCAACGAAAAGTTGCACTTCGCGATACGAGCTTCCCCTAAGGAACAAAGTTGTTTTTCACCAAGAAAGAAAGATCAAGTCCTGGATTCTCTGATGCATATTATTCACTTACCAAAGCCATAAGAAATGTGTGTCCTGATGCCTTCTGTCTTGCAAAAATCGACTGTTTCACTTGTTAGCAAAGCAAAGTTGCACTTTGCTCGTTGAGCTTCCCCTAAGGAACAACTGTGCTTTGCACCCAGAAAGAGGGCTCCAGTCCTGGATTCTCTGATGCATGTGATTCACTAGCCAGAGCCATAAGAATACTGTGTCCTTATGCCTTCTGTCTGACAGGAATCGACTGTTTGACTTGTTAGCAAAGCAAAGTTGCACTTTGCTCGTTGCGCTTCCCCTAAGGAACAACAGTGCTTTGCCCCGTGAAAGCAAGCTCCAGCCCTGGAGTTTTAGATGTATATGATTTACTTTCCAAAACCATAAGAAATATGTGCCCTGATGTCTCCTGTCTGTCAGAAATCAAGAGTTTCACGTGTTAGAAGAGCAAAGGTGCACTTTGCGATACGAGCTTCCCGTAGGTAACAACTGTGTTTTCACCAAGAAAGAAAGCTCCAGACCGGCCTTCTCGAATGCATATGATTCACTTATCAAAGCCATAAGAAATGTGTGTCCTTATGCTTTCTGTCTTGCAAGAATCAGCTGTTTCTCTTGTTCGCAACGAAAAGTTGCACTTCGCGATACGAGCTTCCCCTAAGGAACAAAGTTGGTTTTCACAATGAAAGAAAGATCAAGGCCTGGATTCTCAGATGCATATTATTCACTGACCAAAGCCATAAGAAATGTGTGTACTTATGCCTTCTATCTTGCAAGAATCTACTGTTTCTCTTGATAGAAACGAAAAGTTGCACTTTGCGAGATGAGCTTCCCCAAAGGAACAAAGTTGTTTTCACTGAGAAAGAAAGATCCAGTCCTGGATTCTCAGATGCATATTATTCACTTACCGAAGACATAAGAAATGTGTGTCCGTATGCTTTCTGTCTTGCAAGAATCAGCTGTTTCTCTTGTTAGCAACGAAAAGTTGCACTTTGCGAGTTGAGCTTCCCCTAAGGAACAAAGTTTTTTTTTCCTGAGACAGAAAGATCCAGGCCTGGATTCTCAGATGCATATTATTCACTTACCAAAGCCATATGATATGTGTGTCCTTTTGCTTTCTGTCTTGCAAGACTCAGCTGTTTCTCTTGATAGAAACGAAAAGTTGCACTTTGCGAGATGAGCTTCCCCAAAGGAACAAAGTTGTTTTCACTGAGAAAGAAAGATCCAGTCCTGGATTCCCTGATGCATATGAGAATCTTTCTAAAGCCATAAGAAATATGTGTCCTGATACATTCTTTCTGGCAGGAATCGACTGTTTCACTTGTTAGCAGAAAAATGCTACTCTTTACAAGCTGAACTTCCCCTAAGGAACACCTGTGCTTTGCATCCAGAAAGAGGGCTCCAGTCCTGGATTCTCTGATGCATGTGATACACTAACCAGAGCCATAGGAACACTGTGTCCTGATGCCTTCTGTCTGACAGGAATCGACTGTTTCACTTGTTAGCAAAGCAAAGTTGCACTTTGCTCGTTGAGCTTCCCCTAAGGAACAACTGTGCTTTGCATCCAGTAAGAGAGCTCCAGTCCTGGATTCTCTGATGCATGTGATTCACTAGCCAGAGCCATAAGAATACTGTGTCCTGATGCCTTCTGTCTGACAGGAATCGACTGTTTGACTTGTTAGCAAAGCAAAGTTGCACTTTGCTCGTTGCGCTTCCCCTAAGGAACAACAGTGCTTTGCACCGTGAAAGCAAGCTCCAGCCCAGGAGTTTTAGATGTATATGATTTACTTTCCAAAACCATAAGAAATATGTGCCCTGATGTCTCCTGTCTGTCAGAAATCAAGAGTTTCACGTGTTAGAAGAGCAAGGGTGCACTTTGCGATACGAGCTTCCCATAGGTAACAACTGTGTTTTCACCAAGAAAGAAAGCGCCATCCTGCATTCTCGAATGCATATGATTCACTTATCAAAGCCATAAGAAATGTGTGTCCTTATGCTTTCTGTCCTGCAAGAATCAGCTGTTTCTTTTGTAAGCAAGGAAAAGTTGCAATTTGCGAGTTGAGCTTCCCCTAAGGAACAAAGTTGTTTTTCCTGAGACAGAAAGATCCAGGCCTGGATTCTCAGATGTATATTATTCACTTATCAAAACCATAAGAAATGTGTGTCCTTATGCTTTCTGTCTTGCAAGAATCAGATGTTTCTCTTGTTAGCAACGAAAAGTTGCACTTCGCGAAACGAGCTTCCCCTAAGGAACAAAGTTGGTTTTCACCGAGAAAGAAAGATCAAGGCCTGGATTCTCAGATGCATATTATTCACTGACCAAAGCCATAAGAAATGTGTGTACTTATGCCTTCTATCTTGCAAGAATCAGCTCTTTCTCTTGTTCGCAACGAAAAGTTGCACTTTGCGAGATGAGCTTCCCCTAAGGAACAAGGTTGATTTTTACCCAGAAAGGAAGACCCAATCCTGGATTCTCAGATGCATATTATTCACCTATCAAAGCCATAAGAAATGTGTGTCCGTATGATTTCTGTCTTGCAAGAATCAGCTGTTTCTCTTGTTAGCAACGAAAAGTTGCACTTCGCGATACGAGCTTCCCCTAAGGAACAAAGTTGTTTTTCACCAAGAAAGAAAGATCAAGTCCTGGATTCTCTGATGCATATTATTCACTTACCAAAGCCATAAGAAATGTGTGTCCTGATGCCTTCTGTCTTGCAAGAATCAGCTGTTTCTCTTGTTAGCAACGAAAAGTTGCACTTTGCGTGTTGAGTTTCCCCTAAGGAACAACAGTGCTTTGCATCCAGTAAGAGAGCTTCAGTCCTGGATTCTCTGATGCATGTGATTCACTAGACAGAGCCATAAGAATACTGTGTCCTGATGCCTTCTCTCTGACAGGAATCGACTGTTTGACTTGTTAGCAAAGCAAAGTTGCACTTTGCTCGTTGCGCTTCCCCTAAGGAACAACAGTGCTTTGCACCGTGAAAGCAAGCTCCAGCCCTGGAGTTTTAGATGCATATGATTTATTTTCCAAAACCATAAGAAATATGTGCCCTGATGTCTCCTGTCTGTCAGAAATCAAGAGTTTCACGTGTTAGAAGAGCAAAGGTGCAATTTGCGATACGAGCTTCCCTTACGAAACAACTGTGTTTTCACCAAGAAAGAAAGATCCAGACCTGCATTCTCGAATACATATGATTCACTTATCAAAGCCATAAGAAATGTGTCTCCTTATGCCTTCTGTCGAGCAAGAATCTACTTTTTCTAATGTTAGCAACGAAAAGTTGCACTTTGCGAGATGAGCTTCCCCTAAGGAACAAGGTTGTTTTTCACCGAGAAAGAAAGATCCAGGCAAGGATTCTCAGATGCATATGAGAATCTTTCTAAAGCCATAAAAAATATGTGTCCTGATGCATTCTTTCTGGGAGGAATCGACTGTTTCACTTGTTAGCCGAAAAATGCTACTATTTACAAGCTGATCTTCCCCTAAGGAACAACCGCGCTTTGCATCCAGAAAGAGGGCTCCAGTCCTGGATTCTCTGATGCATGTTATTCACTAACCAGAGCCCTAAGAATACTGTGTCCTGATGCCTTCTGTCTGACAGGAATCGATTGTTTCACTTGTTAGCAAAGCAAAGTTGCACTTTGCTCGTTGCGCTTCCCCTAAGGAACAACAGTGCTTTGCACCGTGAAAGCAAGCTCCAGCCCTGGAGTTTTAGCTGTATATGATTTACTTTCCAAAACCATAAGAAATATGTGCCCTGATGTCTCCTGTCTGTCAGAAATCAAGAGTTTCACGTGTTAGAAGAGCAAAGGTGCACTTTGCGATACGAGCTTCCCTTACGAAACAACTGTGTTTTCACCAAGAAAGAAAGCTCCAGACCTGCATTCTCGAATGCATATGATTCACTTATAAAAGCCATAAGAAATGTGTGTCCTTATGCTTTCTGTCTTGCAAGAATCAGCTGTTTCTTTTGTAAGCAAGGAAAAGTTGCACTTTGCGAGTTGAGCTTCCCCTAAGGAACAAAGTTGTTTTTCACCGAGAAAGAAAGATCCAGTCCTGGATTCTCAGATGCATATTATTCACTAACCAAAGCCATAAGATATGTGTGTCCTTTTGCTTTCTGTCTTGCAAGAATCAGCTGTTTCTCTTGATAGAAATGAAAAGTTGCACTTTGCGAGATGAGCTTCCCCAAAGGAACAAAGTTGTTTTCACTGAGAAAGAAAGATCCAGGCCTGGATTCTCAGATGCATATGAGAATCTTTCTATAGCCATAAGATATATGTGACCTGATACATTCTTTCTGGCAGGAATCGACTGTTTCACTTGTTAGCAGAAAATGCTACTCTTTACAAGCTGAACTTCCCCTAAGGAACAACTGTGCTTTGCATCCAGAAAGAGGGCTCCAGTCCTGGATTCTCTGATGCATGTGATTCACTAACCAGAGCCATAAGAATACTGTGTCCTGATGCCTTCTGTCTGACAGGAATCGACTGTTTCACTTGTTAGCAAAGCAAAGTTGCACTTTGCTCGTTGAGCTTCCCCTAAGGAACAACAGTGCTTTGCACCGTGAAAGCAATCTCCAGCCCTGGAGTTTTAGATGTATATGATTTACTTTCCAAAACCATAAGAAATATGTGCCCTGATGTCTCCTGTCTGTCAGAAATCAAGAGTTTCACGTGTTAGAAGAGCAAGGGTGCACTTTGCGATGCGAGCTTCCCATAGGTAACAACTGTGTTTTCACCAAGAAAGAAAGCGCCATCCTGCATTCTCGAATGCATATGATTCACTTATAAAAGCCATAAGAAATGTGTGTCCTTATGCCTTCTGTCTTGCAAGAATCAGCTGTTTCTCTCGTTAGCAACGAAAAGTTGCACTTTGCGAGATGAGCTTCCCCTAAGGAACAAAGTTGTTTTTCACCGAGAAAGAAAGATCAAGGCCTGGATTCTCAGATGCATATGAGAATCTTTCTAAAGCCATAAAAAAATATGTGTCCTGATGCATTCTTTCTGGCAGGAATCGACTGTTTCACTTGTTAGCCGAAAAATGCTACTCTTTGCGATCTGAACTTCCCCTAAGGAACAACTGTGCTTTGCATCCAGAAAGAGGGCTCCAGTCCTGGATTCTCTGATGCATGTTATTCTCTAACCAGAGCCATAAGAATACTGTGTCCTGATGCCTTCTGTCTGACAGGGATCGACTGTTTCACTTGTTAGCAAAGCAAAGTTGCACTTTGCTCGTTGAGCTTCCCCTAAGGAACAACAGTGCTTTGCACCGTGAAAGCAATCTCCAGCCCTGGAGTTTTAGATGCATATGATTCACTTTTCAAAGCCATAAGAAATGTGTGTCCTGATGCCTTTTGTCTGGCAGGAATCAACTCTTACAGTTGTTACCGGAGCATGTGACTATTAACTGCACTTTGCGAGATGAACTTCCTAAAAGGAGCACCTGTGCTTTTCCCAGAGTAAGAATGCTCCAGGCCTCGATTCTCAGGTGCATAGGATTCACTTTCCAAAGCCATACGAAATGTGTGTCCTGGTGCCTTTTGTCTGGCAGGAATCAACTCTTACAGTTGTTACCGGAGCATGTGACTATTAGCTGCACTTTGCGAGATGAACTTCCTAAAAGGAGCACCTGTGCTTTTCCCAGAGTAAGAATGCTCCAGGCCTCGATTCTCAGGTGCATAGGATTCACTTTCCAAAACCATAAGAAATGTGTTTCCTTATATGTTCTGTCTTGCAGGAACCACATGTTTCACTTGTTAAAGGACCATGGGAGTTTTATTTGCAATTTTGCGAGATGATCTTGCTTCAAGGGGCACTTGTGCCTTTCCCAAATAAGAAAGTTCCAGGCATGGATTATCTGATGCATATGATTCACTTTCAAAAGCCGTTAGAAATGAGTGCTCTAATGTATTCTCTCTGGCAGGAATCAACACTTTCACTTGTTAGCAGAGAATGGGACTGTTGCACTTTGGAAGATGAGCTTCCCATTAAGAACAATTCTGTTTCTCACAGAGAAAGAAAGTTCCAGGCCTGGATTCTCTGATGCATATAATTCTCTTTCCAAATCCATAAAAAATATGTATCTTGCAGCCTTCTGTCTGGCACGAATCAACCGTGCCACACTTTAGCAGGTCATGGGAGAGTTAGTTGCACTTTGCGAGATGAGCTCTTCTAAAGAACCACTGTGCTTTTCACGGAGAAAGAAAGATCCAGGCCTGGATTCTCAGATGCATATGATTCACTTATCAAAGCAATAAGACATGTGTGTCCTTAAGCCTTCTGTCTTGCAAGAATCAGCTGTTTCTCTTGTTAGGAACTAAAAGTTGCACTGAAAATTGCACATTGAAAAGTTTGCGAGATGAGCTTCCCCTAAAGAACAAGGTTGTTTTTCACGGAGAAAGAAAGATCCAGTCCTGGATTCTCAGATGCATATGAGAATCTTTCTAAAGCCATAAGAAATATGTGTCCTGATACATTCTTTCTGGCAGGAAACGACTGTTTCACTTGTTAGCAGAAAAATGCTACTCTTTGCGAGCTGAACTTCCCCTAAGGAACAACTGTGCTTTGCATCCAGTAAGAGGGCTCCAGTCCTGGATTCCCTGATGCATGTTATTCACTAGCCAGAGCCATAAGAATACTGTGTCCTGATGCCTTCTGTCTGACAGGAATCGACTGTTTCACTTGTTAGCAAAGCAAAGTTGCACTTTGCTCGTTGAGCTTCCCCTAAGGAACAAGAGTGCTTTTCACCGTGAAAGCAAGCTCCAGCCCTGGAGTTTTAGATGCATATGATTTACTTTTGAAAACCATAAGAAATATGTGCCCTGAAATATGTTTCCGTGGGCGCAAACATCAACGGCACGTACCACTTTCTTGTCCGGGAAAGTGCCGTTTTTCAGCCCTGAATACCAGACGGATGAAGACCCCTCAAAGGGAAGAGGCTCCCAGGACAGAAAGCGATTGTTCTTTTTCTAGGGGTAATGGGGCCCCATCATTGGCACCTGAGAGCCCAAGTTTGCCACCTTTTGCCTGGGCGCAAAACTCGACAGTGTGTTCCACTTGCGGGTCCGGGGAATGCCGTTTTTCAGCCCAGAATTCCAGATGGACGAAAATTACTCCCAGGGAAAAGGTGCCAGGACAGAAAGCGATTGTTATTTATCTAGTGTTAACGGGGACCCATCTTTGGCACCTGAGAGCCCAAGGCTGCCACCTTTTCCCTGGGCGCAAAGCTAGATGGTGCCTTCCCCGTGCAGGTCAGAGAAAGAAAGTGCTTTGTTCAGCCCAGAATTCCAGACAGATGATGACTCCTCCCAGGGAAAAGGCTCCCAGGACAGAAAGTGATTGTTCCATTTCTAGTGTTAATGGGGGCCCGTCATTGGCATCTGAGAGCCAGAGGTTGCCTCCTTTTCCCTGGGCGCAAAGCTCGACAGCGCGCGCCACATGCTGGTCCCGGAAATTGCTGTTTCTCATTCCAGAATTCCAGACCGATGAAGATTCCTCCCTCGGAAAAGGTGCCAGGACAGGAATCGATTTCTCCTTTTCTAGGCTTAATGGGACCCCATCATTGGCACCTGAGAGCCCAAGGCTGCCACCTTTTCCCTGGGAGGAAATGTCGACGGCGCGTGCCACTTGCGGGTTAAGAAAAGAGCCATTTTTCAGTCCAGAACTCCAGACGGACGAAGATACTTCCCAGGGAAAAGGTGCCAGGTCAGAAATCGAATTGTCCTTTTCTAGGGTCAATGGTGCCCCATCATTGGCACCTCAGAGTTCAAGGCTGCCACCTTTTCCGTGGGCGCAAACATCAACGGTGTGTACTACTTTCTTGTCCGGGAAAGTGCCGCTTTTCAGCCCTCAATTCCAGACGGATGAAGACTCCTCACAGGGAAGAGGCTCCCAGGACAGAAAGCGATTGTTCCATTTCTAGGGTTAATCGGGCCCCATCATTGGCACCTGAGAGCCCAAGGTTGCCTCCTATACCCTGGGTGCAAAGCTCGACCATGCGTGCTACGTGAGGGTCCGGAAAATTGCCGTTTCTCATTCCAGAATTCTAGACCGATGAAGATTCCTCCCTGGGAAAAGGTGCCAGGACAGGAATGGATTTCTCGTTTTCTAGGAGTAATGGGGACCCATCATTGGCACCTGAGAGCCGAAGGCTGCCACCTTTTCCCTGAGCGCAAAGCTCGACGGTGCGTGCCACTTGCGGGTCCAGGAATGTGCTGTTTCTCATCCCAGAATTCGAGGTCAATGAAGATTTCTCCCAGGGAAAAGGTGCCAGGACAGAAAGCAATTGTTCCTTTTCTAGCGTTAATGGGGCCCCAAAATTGACACCTGAGAGCCCAAAGCTGCCACCTTTTCCCTGGGCGCAAAGCTCGACGGAGCGTTCCACAATGCAGGTCCGGGAAAGTGCATTTTCCAGCCCAGAATTCCAGACCTATGAAGATTCCTCAGAGGGAAAAGGTGCCAGGAGACAAAGCCATTGTGTATTTTGTAATGCTAATTGGGCCCCATCATTAGCACCTGAGAGCCCAAGGCTGCCACCTTTTCCCTGGGTGCAAAGCTTGACGGTGCATACCCTGTGCGGGTCTGGGAAAGGGGCGTTTTTCAGCCCAGAATTCCAGACGGAAGTCAATTCCTCCCTGGGAAAAGGTGTCAGGACAGAAAGCTATTGTGCCTTTTCTAGGGGTAATGGGGCCCCATCATTGGCACCTGAGAGCCAAGGGCTACCACCTTTTCCCTGGGCGCAAAGCTTGACGGTGCGTGCCACATGCAGGTAAGGGAAAGAGCCGTTTTCAGCCCAGAATTCCAGACAAATGAAGATTCCTCCCAGAGAAAAGGTGCCAAAACAGAAAGCGATTGTTCCTTTTCTAGGGGTAATGGGGCCCCATCATTGGCACCTGAGAGCCCAAGGCTGCCACCTTTTGCATGGGCGCAAAGCTCGACGGTGCGTTCCACTTGCTGGTCCGGGGAATGCCGTTTTTCAGCCCAGAATTCCAGACGGACGAAAATTCCTCCCAGGAAAAAGGTGCCAGGACAGAAAGCCATTGCTATTTATCTAGCGTTAACCGGGACCCATCATTGGCACCTGAGAGCCCAAGGCTGCCACCTTTTTCCTGGGTGCAAAGCTAGATGGTGCCTGCCACGTGCAGGTCAGAGTAAGTGCTTTGTTCAGCCCAGAATTCCAGACGGATGACGACTCCTCCCAGGGAAAAGGCTCCCAGGACAGAAAGCGATTGTTCCATTTCTAGTGTTAATGGGGGCCCGTCATTGGCATCTGAGAGCCAGAGGTTGCATCCTTTTCCCTGGGCGCAAAGCTCGACAGTGCGTGCCACGTGCTGGTCCCAGAAGTGCCATTTTACAGCCCAGAATTCCAGACCAATGAAGACTCCTCCCAGGGAAAAGGTGCCAGGACAGAAAGCCATTTTGCTTTTTTTCTAGGGTAATGGGGCCCCATCATTGGCACCTGAGAGCCCAAGACGGCCACCTTTTTCCTGGACGCAAAGCTCGATGGTGCGTTCCACTTGTGGGTCCAGGAAAGTGCCGATTCTCAGACCAGAATTCCAAACCGATGAAGATTCCTCCATGGGAAAAGGTGCCAGGACAGAAAGCGATTGTGCCTTTTGTAGGCGTAATGGGGCACCATCATTGGCACCTGAGAGCACAAGGCTGCCCCCTTTTCCCTGGGCGCAAAGCTCAACGGTGTGTACCTTGTGCGGGTTTGGGGCAGTGCCATTTTTGAACCCCGAATTCGAGACGGACGAAGATTCCTCCCTGGGAAAAGGTGCCAGGACAGAAAGCAAGTGTTATTTTTCTAGTGTTAACGGGGCCCCATCATTGGCACCTGAGAGCCCAAGGCTGCCACCTTTTCCCTGGGTGCAAAGCTCGACGGTGCATACCCTGTGCGGGTCCGGGAAAGGGCCGTTTTTCAGCGCAGAATTCCAGACGGAAGTCGGTTCCTCTCTGTGAAAAGGTGTCAGGACAGAAAGCCATTGTACCTTTTCTAGGGGTAACGGGGTCCCATCTTTGGCATCTGAGAGCCCAAGGCTGCCACCTATTCCCTGGGCGCAAATGTCGACGGCGCGTGCCACTTGCAAGTCCGGGAATGTGCCGTTTCTCATCCCAGAATTCCAGGCCAGCGAAGATTTCTCCCTGGGAAAAGGTGCCAGGACAGAAAGCCATTGTGCCTTTTCTAGGGTTAATGGGGCCCCAAAATCGGCAGCTGAGAGCCCAGGGCTGCCACCTTTTCTCTGGGCGCAAAGCTCGACGGTGCGTGCCACATGCGGGTAAGGGAAAGAGCCGTTTTCAGCCCAGAATTCCAGATGGAAGTCAATTCCTCCCAGGGAAAAGTTGTCAGGACAGAAAGCCATTGTGCTTTTTCTAGGGATAATGGGGCCCCATCTTTGGCACTTGAGAGCCCAAGGCTGTCACCTTTTCCCTGGGCGCAAAGCTCGACGGTGTGTATCCTGTGCTGGTCCGGGAAAGTGCCATTTTTCAGCCCTGAATTCCAGACGGATGAAGACTCCTCACAGGGAAAAGGTGCCAGGACAGAAAGCGATTGTTCCATTTCTAGGGTTAATCGGGCCCCATCATTGGCACCTGAGAGCCCAAGGTTGCCTCCTATACCCTGGGTGCAAAGCTCGACCATGCGTGCTACGTGAGGGTCCAGGAAATTGCCGTTTCTCATTCCAGAATTCCAGACCGATGAAGATTCCTCCCTGGGAAAAGGTGCCAGGACAGGAATGGATTTCTCCTTTTCTAGGAGTAATGGGGACCCATCATTGACACCTGAGAGCCGAAGGCTGCAACCTTTTCCCTGAGCACAAAGCTCGACGGTGCGTGCCACTTGCGGGTCCAGGAATGTGCTGTTTCTCATCCCAGAATTCGGGGCCGATGAAGATTTCTCCCAGGGAAAAGGTGCCAGGACAGAAAGTGATTTTTCCTTTTCTAGGGTTAATGGGGCCCCAAAATTGACACCTGAGAGCCCAAGGCTGCCACCTTTTCCCTGGGCGCAAAGCTTGACGGAGCGTTCCACGTGCGGGTCCGGGAAAGTGCCATTTTTCAGCCCAGAATTTCAGACCTATGAAGATTCCTCAGAGGGAAAAGGTACCAGGAGACAAAGCCATTGTGTATTTTGTAATGCTAATTGGGCCCCATCATTGGCACCTGAGAGCCCAAGGCTGCCACCTTTTCCCTGGGTGCAAAGCTTGACGATGCATACCATGTGCGGGTTCGGGAATGGGCCGTTTTTCAGCCCAGAATTCCAGATGGAAGTCAATTCCTCTCTGGGAAAAGGTGTCAGAACAGAAAGCAAGTGTTATTTTTCTAGCGTTAACGGGGCCCCATCATTGGCACCTGAGAGCCCAAGGCTGCCACCTTTTGCCTGGGCGCAAATGTCGACGGCGCGTGCCACTTGCGGGTCCGGGGAAGTGCCATTTTTCAGCCCAGAATTCCAGACGGACGAAGATATCTCCCAGGGAAAAGGTGCCAGGTCAGAAATCGAATTGTCCTTTTCTAGGGTCAATGGTGCCCCATCATTGGCACCTGAATACCCAAGGCTGCCACCTTTTCCGTGGGCGCAAACATCAACGGCGCGTACCACTTTCTTGTCCGGGAAAGTGCCATTTTTCAGCCCTGAATTCCAGACGGATGAAGACTCCTCACAGGGAAGAGGCTCCCAGGATAGAAAGCGATTGTTCCATTTCTAGGGTTAATCGGGCCCCATCATTGGCACCTGAGAGTCCAAGGCTGCAACCTTTTCCCTGGGCGCAAAGCTCGACCATGCGTGCTACGTGAGGGTCCCGGAAATTGCCGTTTCTCATTCCAGAATTCCAGACCAATGAAGATTGCTCCCTGGGAAAAGGTGCCAGGACAGAAAGCCATTTTGCCTTTTCTAGGGATAATGGGGCCCCATCATTGGCACCTGAGAGCCCAAGGCTGCCACCTTTTGCCTGGGCGCAAAGCCCGGTGGTGCATGCTACATGCGGTTTTTTCAGCCCAGAATTCCAGACTAACGATGATTCCTCCCAGGGAAAAGGCTCCCAGGACAGAAATCACTTGTTCCTTTTCTAGGGTTAATGCAGCCCCATCATTGACATCTGAGAGCCCAAGGCTGCCACCTTTTCTCTGGGCGCACACCCCAAAAGTCCATGTCACATGTGGGTTTTTCAGCCCAGAATTCTAGATGGATGAAGATTCCTCCCAGGGAAAAGGTGTCAGGACAGAAAGCGATTGTTCCTTTTCTAGGGTTAATGGGGCTCCATCATTGACACCTGAGAGCCCAAAGCTGCCACTTTTTCTCTGGCCCCAAAGCTCGACAGTGCGGGCGAGGTGGGGGTCTGGGAAAATGACGGTTTTCAGCCCAGAATTTCAGACGGCCCAAGATTCCTCCCAGGGAAAATGTGCCAGGACAAAAAGCGTTTGTTCCTTTTCTAGGTTAATGGGGCCCCATCATTGGCACCTGAGAGCCCAAGGTGGCTACCTTTTCCCTGGACTCAAACCTCGACGGAACGTGGCACGTGCGTCTCCGGGAAAATGCCATTTTTCAGCCCAGAATTCCAGACGGCCCAAGATTCCTCCCAGGGATAAGGTGCTGGGACAGACAACGATTGCTCCTTTTCTAAGAGTAGTGGTGCCCCATCATTGGCACCTGAGAGTCCAAGGCTACCACCTTTTGCCTGGGCTCAAAGCTCGATGGAGCGTACCAAGTGCGGGTTCGGGAAAGTGCCATTTTTCAGCCCAGAATTCCAGACAGACGAAGATTCTTCCCAGGGAAAATGTGCCAAGACAGAAAGTGATTGTGCCTTTCCTAGGGGTAATTGGGCCCCAGCACTGGCACCTGAGAGCCCAAGGCTGCCACCTTTTCCCTGGGCTCAAAGTCCGACGGTGCGTGCCACTTGCGGGTTATTCAACCCAGAATTCCAGACGGATGAAGATTCCTGCCAGGGAAAATGTACCTGGACAGAATGCGATTGTTCTTTTTCTAGTGTTAATGCGAGCCCACTTTTGACACCTGAGAGCCCAAGGGTGCCACCTTTTCTCTGGGCTCAAAGCACGACGGAGTGTGCCACTTGCGGTTTAGGGAAAGTGCCGTTTATCAGCCCGGAATACCAGGCGGTTTTAGATTCTACCCTGGGATAAAGCGCCAGGGGAGAAAGCGATTGTTCAGTTTCTAGGGTTAATGCGGACCCATCATTGACACCTGAGAGCCCAAGACTGCCACCTTTTCCCTGGGGGCAAACCTCGATGGCGCGTGCCACATTCGTGCCAGGGAAAGTGTAGTTTTTCAGCCCAGATTTCCGGACAGACGAAGATTCCACCCTGGGAAAAGGTGCCAAGACAGAAAGCGATTTTTACATTTCCTGGGTTAATGGGGCCCCATCACTGGAACCTGAGAGCCCAAGTCTGCCACCTTTTCCCTGGGCGGAAAGCCTGATGGTGCCTACCACATGCAGTTTTTAAAGCCCAGAATTCCAGAGGGACGATGATTCCTCCCTGGGAAAAGGTACCAGGACAGAAAGGGATTGTTCCATTTCTTGGGGTAACGGGGCACCATCATTGGCACCTGAGAGCTCAAGGCTGCAACTTTTTCCCTGGCCTCAAAGCTCGACGGAGTGTGCCAGGTGTGGTTCTGGGAAAGCGTAATTTTTCAGCCCAGATTTCCAGACGGATGAAGATTCCTGCCAACTACAAAGTGCCAGGACAGAAAGTGTTTGTTCCTTTTCTAGGCTTAATGGGGGCCCATCACTGGCACCTGAGAGCCGAAGGCTGCCACCTTTTCCCTGGGCACAAAGCCCGACGGTGCATGACACATGCGGATTTTTCAGGCCTGAATTCCAGACTAACGATGATTCCTCGCAGGGAAAAGGTGCCAGGAGAGAAAGCGATTGTTTCTTTTCTAGAGTTAATGCAGCCCCATCTTTGGCAGCTGAGAGCCCAAGGCTGCCACCTTTTCCCTGGGCTCAAACCTCGACGGTGCATGCCATGTGCGGGTCCGGCAAAAGCCGTATTTCATCCCAGAATTCAAGATGGATGAAGATTCCTCCCAGGAAAAAGGTGCCAGGGCAGAAAGCCATTGTGCCTTTTCTAAGAATAAAGGGGCCCCATCACTGGCACCTGAGAGCAAAAGGCTGCCACCTTTTCCCTGGGCTCAAAGATCGACGATGCGTGCAACATGCGGGTAAGGGAAAGTGCCTTTTTTCAGCCCAGAATTCCAGACGGCCCAAGATTCCTCCCAGGGAATAGGTGCCAGGACAGAAATGGATTGTTCCTTTTCTTGGGGTAATGGGGCTCCATCATTGGCAACTCAGAGCCCAAGACTGCCACCTTTTCCCTGGTCTCAAAGCACAACGGAGAGTACCAGGTGCGGGTCAGGGTACGTGCCTTTTTTCAGCCCAGATTTCCAGACTGACGAAGATTCCTCCCAGGGAAAAAGTGCCAGGACAGAAAGCGATTGTTCCAGTTCTAGGGTCAATGGCGCCCCCTCATTGACTCCTGACAGCCCAAGGCTGTCACCTTTTCCCTGGGCTCAAAGCCTGACGGCGCGTGCCACATGCCCTTTATTCAGCCCAGAATTCCAGACAGACGATGATTTCTCTCTGGGAGAAACTCACCAGGACAGAAAGCGATTGTTCTTTTTCTAAGGTTAATGCGGCCCCATCTTTGGCAGCTGAGAGCCCAAGACTGCCACCTTTACCGTGGGCTCAAAGCTCGACGGTGCATGCCAGGTGCAGATCCGGGAAATGCCTTTTTTCATCCCAGAATTCCAGACGGATGAAGATTCCTCCCAGGGAAAAGGTGCCAGGACAGAAAGGGATTGTTCCTTTTCTAGGGTTAATGGGGCCCCATCATTGACACCTGAGAGCCGAAGGCTGCCACCTTTTCCCTGGGGGCAAACCTCGACGGATCGTGCCACATTCGTGCCAGGGAAAGTGTAGTTTTTCAGCCCAGATTTCCGGACAGACGAAGATTCCACCCTGGGAAAAGGTACCAAGACAGAAAGCGATTTTTACATTTTCTGGGTTAATGGGGCCCCATCATTGGCACCTGAGAGTCCAAGGCTGCCACCTTTTCCCTGGGTAGAAAGCCCGACGGTGCCTACCACATGCTGTTTTTTAAGCCCAGAATTCCAGAGGGACAATGATTCCTCCCTGGGAAAAGGTGTCAGGACAGAAAGGGATTGTTCCTTTTCTGGGTTAATGGGACCCCATCATTGACACCTGAGAGCCAAAGGCTGCCACCTTTCCCTGGGCGCAAAGCTCGACGGTGCATGCCAAGTGCAGGTTTTTTCAGCCCAGCATTCCAGACGGATGAAGATTCCTGCCAGGGAAAATGTGCCAGGACAGAAAGCGATTGTTACTTTTCTAGTGTTAATGCGGTCGCACCTTTGGCACCTGAGAGCCCAAGGCTGCCACCTTTTCCCTGGGTAGAAAGCCCGACGGTGCCTACCACATGCCGTTTTTCAGCCCAGAATCCCAGACGGAACGAGATTCCTCCCAGGGAATATGTGCTAGCACAGAAAGCGATTGTGCCTTTTCTAGGGGTAATGGGGCACCATCATTGGCATCTGAGAGCCCAAGGCTGCCACCTTTTCCCTGGGCTCAAAGCACGACGGAGCGTGCCAGGTGCGGGTCCGGTAAAGAGCCGTTTATCCACCCGAAATTCCAGGCGGTTTAAGATTCTACCCTGGGATAAAGTGCCAAGACAGAAAGTGATTGTTCCATTTCTAAGTTTAAGGGGCCACATCATTGGCACATGGCAGCCCAAGGCTGCCGCCTTTCCCCTGGCCTCAAAGCTCGACGGAGTGTGCCAGGTGCGGTTCTGGAAAGCGTAATTTTTCAACCCAGATTTCCAGACAGCCCAAGATTGCTTCCAGGGAAAAGGTGCCAGGACAGAAAGCGATTGTTTCTTTTCTAGGGTTAATGGGGCCCCATCATTGGCACCTGAGAGCCGAAGGCTGCCACCTTTTCCCTGGGCTCAAAGCTTGACGGAGCGTGCCAAGTGCGGTTTGTTCAGCCCAGAATTCCAGACGGACGATGATTCCTCCCTGGGAAAAGGTGCCAGGAGAGAAAGCGATTGTTCATTTTCTAGGGTTAATGGGGCCCCATCATTGGCACCTGAGAGCCGAAGGCTGCGACCTTTTTCCTGGGCTCAAGCCTCGACGGTGCATGCCATGCGCGGGTCCAGCAAATGCAGTTTTTCATCCCCGAATTCCAGATGGATGAAGATTCCTCCCGGGAAAAAGGTGCCAGGACAGAAAGCAAGTGTTTCAGGTCTAGGGTTAATGGGGGCCCCTCATTGCCACCTGAGAGGCCAAGGCTGTCACTTTTTCCTGGACGCAAAGCCCGACGGTGCGTGCCATTTGCGGGTTTTTCAGACCAGATTTCCAGACGGATGAAGATTCCTGCCAGGGAAAATGTGCCAGGATAGAACGCGATTGTTATTTTTCTAGCATTAATGCAGCCCCATCTTTGGCAGCTGAGAGCCCAAGGCTGCCACCTTTTCCCTGGGTTCAAAGCCTGACAGTGCGTGCCACATGCCGTTTATTCAGCCCAGAATTCCAGACAGACGATGATTTCACCCTGGGAGAAACTCGCCAGGACAGAAAGCTATTGTTCCTTTTCTAAGGTTAATGCGGTCCCACCGTTGGCAGCTGAGAGCCCAAGGCTGCCACCTTTACCATGGGCTCAAAGCTCGACAGTGCATGCCAGGTGCGGGTCCGGCAAATGACGTTTTTCATCCCAGAATTCCAGACCGATGAAGATTCCTCCCAGGGAAAACGTGCCAGGACAGAAAGGGATTGTGCCGTTTCTAAGAATAATGGGGCCCCATCATTGGCACATGAGAGCCGAAGGCTGCCACCTTTTCCCTGGGCGCAATGCCCGACGGTGTGTGCCACTTGCGGGCTTTTTAGCCCAGAATTCCAGACGGATGAAGATTCCTGCCAGGGAAAATGTGCCAGGATAGAACGCGATTGTTATTTTTCTAGTGTTAATGCGGCCCCAATTTTGACAGCTGAGAGCCCAAGGCTGCCACCTTTTCCCTGGGCCCAAAGCTTGACGGAGCATGCCAAGTGCTGGTTAGGGAAAGTGCCGCTTTTCAGCCCAGAATTACAGATGGACCAAGATTCCTCCCAGGGAATAGGTACTAGCACAGAAAGTGATTGTGCCTTTTTCTAGGGGTAATGGGGCCCCATCATTGGCACCTGAGGGCCCAAGGCTGCCAGCTTTTTCCTGGGCTCAAAGCTCGGCGGAGTGTGCCAGGTGCGGGTCAGGGTAAGTGCCTTTTTTCAGCCCAGAATTCCAGACAGATGAAGATTCCTCCCAGGGAAGAGGTGCCAGGACAGAAAGCGATTTTTACATTTCTTGGGTTAATGGGGCCCCATCATTGGCACATGAGAGTCCAAGGCCGCCACATTTTCCCTTGCTGCAAAGCCGGACGGTGCATGCCACATGCTGTTTTTTAAGCCCAGAATTCCAGACGGAGGATGATTCCTCCCTGGGAAAAAATGCCAGGACAGAAAGGGATTGTTCCATTTCCTGGGTTAATGGGGCCCCATCATTGCCACCTGAGAGCCCAAGACTGCCACCTTTTCCCTGGGCTCAAAGATCGACGGTGCGTGCCACCTGCGGGTCAGGTAAAGAGCCTTTTTTCAGCCCAGAATTCCAGATGGACCAAGATTCCTCCCAGGGAAAAGGTGCTAGGACAGAAAGGGATTGTTCCTTTTCTTGGGGTAACGGGGCACCATCATTGGCACCTGAGAGCCCAAGGCTGCCACCTTTTCCCTGGCCTCAAAGCACGACGGAGGGTACCAGGTGCAGGTCAGGGAATGTGCCGTTTATCAGCCCAGAATTCCAGAAGTTTTTAGATTCTACCCTGGGATAAAGTTCCTGGACAGAAAACGATTGTTCCATTTCTAGGTTTAATGGGTCCCCGTCATTGGCACCTGAGAGCCCAAGGCTGCCACCTTTTCCCTGGCCTCAAAGCTTGACGGAGTGTGCCAGGTACGGTTCTGGGAAAGCGTAATTTTTCAGCCCAGATTTCCAGACGGATGAAGATTCCTGCCAACTAAAAAGTGCCAGGACAGAAAGCGTTTGTTCCTTTTCTAGGGTTAATGGGGTCCCATCATTAGCACCTGATAGCCGAAGGCTGCCACCTTTTCCCTGGGCACAAAGCCCGACAGTGCATGCCACATGCGGATTTTACAGCCCAGAATTCCAGACTAACGATGATTCCTCCCAGGAAAAAGGTGCTGGGACGGAGAGCGATTGCTCCTTTTCTAGGGTTAATGCAGCCCCATCTTTGGCAGCTGAGAGCCCAAGGCTGCCACCTTTTCCCTGGGCTCAAACCTCGACGGTGCATGCCATGTGCGGGTCGGGCAAATGCCGTATTTCATCCCAGAATTCAAGATGCATGAAGATTCCTCCCAGGAAAAAGGTGCCAGGGCAGAAAGCCATTGTGCCTTTTCTAAGAATATTGGGGCCCCATCACTGTCACCTGAGAGCCCAAGACTGCCACCTCTTCCCTGGACTCAAAGATCGACGGAGCATGCCACCTGCGGGTCAGGGAAAGTGCCTTTTTCAGCCCAGAATTCCAGACGGACCAAGATTCCTCCCAGGGAAAAAGTGCCAGGACAGAAAGGGATTGTTCCTTTTCTAGGGTAAATGGGGCCCCATCATTGACAACTGACAGCCCAAGGCTGCCACCTTTTCCCTGGGCGCACACCCCAAAGGTCCATGTCACATGCGGGTTTTTCAGCCCAGAATTCTAGACGGATGAAGATTCCTCCCAGGGAAAAGGTGCCAGGACAGAAAGCGATTGTTCCTTTTCTAGGGTTAATGGGGCTCCATCACTGACACCTGAGAGCCCAAGGCTGCCACCTTTTCCCGGGCCTCAAAGCTCGACAGTGCCGGCGAGGTCGGGGTCTGGGAAAATGCCGGTTTTCAGCCCAGAATTCCAGACGGCCCAAGATTCCTCCCAGGGAAAATGTGCCAGGACAAAAAGCGTTTGTTCCTTTTCTAGGTTAATGGGGCCCCATCATTGGCACCTGAGAGCCCAAGGTAGCTACCTTTCCCCTGGGCTCAAACCTCGACGGAACGTGGCACGTGCGTCTCCGGGAAAATGCCATTTTTCAGCCCAGAATTCCAGACGGCCCAAGATTCCTCCCAGGGATAAGGTGCTGGGACAGACAGCGATTGTTCTTTTTCTAAGAGTAATGGTGCCCCATCATTGGCACCTGAGAGTCCAAGGCTGTCACCTTTTGCCTGGGCTCAAAGCTCGATGGAGCGTACCAAGTGCGGGTTCGGGAAAGTGCCATTTTTCAGCCCAGAATTCCAGACAGACGAAGATTCTTCCCAGGGAAAAGGTGCCAAGACAGAAAGGGATTGTGCCTTTCCTAGGGGTAATTGGGCCCCATCACTGGCACTTGAGAGCCCAAGGCTGCCACCTTTTCCCTCGGCTCAAAACTCGATGGTGTGTGCCGGTTGCGGGTCAGGGTACGTGCTGTTTTTCAGCCCAGACTTCCAGACGGAAGGAGATTCCTCCCAGGAACAAAGTGCCAGGACAGGAAACGATTGTTCAAGTTCTAGGGTAGATGCGGCCCCCTCATTGGCACCTGACAGCCCAAGTCTGTCACCTTTTCCCTGGGCTCAAAGCCTGACGAAGCGTGCCACTTGCGGGTTGTTCAACCCAGAATTCCAGGCGGATGAAGATTCCTGCCAGGGAAAAAGTGCCTGGACAGAATGCGATTGTTCTTTTTCTAGTGTTAATGCGAGCCCACTTTTGACACCTGAGAGCCCAAGGCTGCCACCTTTTCCCTGGCCTCAAAGCACGACGGAGTGTGCCACGTGCGATTTAGGGAAAGTGCCGTTTATCAGCCCGGAATACCAGGCGGTTTTAGATTCTACCCTGGGATAAAGCGCCAGGGGAGAAAGCGATTGTTCAATTTCTAGGGTTAATGCGGACCCATCATTGACACCTGAGAGCCCAAGACTGCCACCTTTTACCTGGGCTCAAACCTCGACGGAGCACGCCACATTCAGGCCACGGAAAGTGTAGTTTTTAAAGCCCAGAATTCCAGAGGGACGATGATTCCTCCCTGGGAAAAGGTGCCAGGACAGAAAGGGATTGTTCCACTTCTTGGGTTAATGGGGCCCCATCATTGGCACCTGAGAGCCAAAGGCTGCCACCTTTTCCCTGGGCGCAAACCTCGACGGAGCGTGCCAAGTGCAGGTTTTTTAGCCCAGAATTCCAGACGGATGAAGATTCCTGCCAGGGAAAATGTGCCAGGACAGAAAGCGATTGTTACTTTTCTAGTGTTAATGCGACCCCACTTTTGGCACCTGAGAGCCCAAGGCTGTCACCTTTTCCCTGGGCTCAAAGCCTGACGGTGCGTGCCACGTACCTTTATTAAGCCCAGAATTCCAGACAGACGATGATTTCTCCCTGGTAGAAACTCGCCAGGACAGAAAGCGATTGTTCCTTTTCTAAGGTTAATGCGGCCCCATCTTTGGCAGCTGAGAGCCCATGGCTGCCACCTTTACCATGGGCTCAAAGCTCGACGGTGCACGCCAGGTGCAGGTCCGGGAAATGCCTTTTTTCATCCCAGAATTCCAGACTGATGAAGATTCCTCCCAGGGAAAAGGTGTCAGGACAGAAACGGATTGTTCCTTTTCTAGGGTTAATGGGGCCCCATCATTGACACCTGAGAGCCCAAGACTGCCACCTTTTCCCTGGGGGCAAACCTCGACGGAGCGTGCCACATTCGTGCCAGGGAAAGTGTAGTTTTTCAGCCCAGATTTCCGGACAGACGAAGATTCCACCCTGGGAAAAGCTGCCAAGACAGAAAGCGATTTTTACATTTCCTGGGTTAATGGGGCCCCATCATTGGCACCTGAGAGTCCAAGGCTGCCACCTTTTCCCTGGGCGGAAAGCCCGACGGTGCCTACCACATGCTGTTTTTTAAGTCCAGAATTCCAGAGGGACGATGATTCCTCCCTGGGAAAAGGTGTCAGGAAAGAAAGGGATTGTTCCATTTCTTGGGTTAATGGGGCCCCATCATTGGCACCTGAGAGCCAAAGGCTGCCACCTTTTCCTTGGGCTCAAAGCTCAACGGAACGTGCCAAGTTCAGGTTTTTTAGCCCAGAATTCCAGACGGATGAAGATTCCTGCCAGGCAAAACGTGCCAGGACAGAAAGCGATAGTTACTTTTCTAGTGTTAATGCGGCCACACTTTTGGCACCTGAGAGCCCAAGGTTGCCACCTTTTCCCTGGGCTCAAAGCTCGACGCAGCTTGCCAAGTGCAGATCCGGGATAGTACCGTTTTTCAACCCAGAATTCCAGACGGACCGAGATTCCTCCCAGGGAATATGTGCTAGCACAGAAAGCGATTGTGCCTTTTCTAGGGGTAATGGGGCACCATCATTGGCACCTGAGAGCCCAAGGCTGCCACCTTTTCCCTGGGCTCAAAGCACGACGGAGCGTGCCAGGTGCGGTTCAGGTAAAGAGCCGTTTATCAACCCGAAATTACAGGCGGTTTAAGATTCCTCCCTGGGATAAAGTGCCAAGACAGAAAGTGATTGTTCCATTTCTAAGTTTAAGGGGCCACATCATTGGCACGTGGCAGCCCAAGGCTGCCGCCTTTCCCCTGGCCTCAAAGCTCGACCGAGTGTGCCAGGTGCGGTTCTGGAAAGCGCAATTTTTCAACCCAGATTTCCAGACAGCCCAAGATTGCTCCAGGGAAAAGGTGCCAGGACAGAAAACGATTGTTTCTTTTCTAGGGTTAATGGGGCCCCATCATTGCCACCTGAGAGCCGAAGGCTGCCACCTTTTCCCTGGGCGCAAAGCCCGACGGTGCATGCCACATGCGGTTATTTCAGCCCAGAATTCCAGACGGACGATGATTCCTCCCTGGGAAAAGGTGCCAGGACAGAAAGTGATTGTTCCTTTTCTAGGGTTAATGCAGCCCCATCTTTGGCAGCTGAGAGCCCAAGGCTGCCACCTTTTCCCTGGGCTCAAGCCTCGACGATGCATGCCATGCGCGGGTCCGGCAAATGCAGTTTTTCATCCCCGAATTCCAGATGGATGAAGATTCCTCCCAGGAAAAAGGTACCAGGACAGAAAGCGATTGCTCCAGATCTAGGGTTAATGGGGCCCCCTCATTGGCAACTGAGAGGCCAAGGCTGTCACCTTTTCCTGGACGCAACGCCCGACGGTGCGTGCCATTTGCGGGTTTTTCAGACCAGATTTCCAGACGGATGAAGACAGCTGAGAGCCCAAGGCTGCCACCTTTTCCCTAGCCTCAAAGCTCGACGGAGCGTGCCAAGTGCGGGTCCGGGACAGTGCCGTTTTTCAGCCCAGAATTCCAGACGGACGAAGATTCCTCCCAGCGAAAAGGTGCCAGGACAGAAAGCAATTGTTCCTTTTCTAGGGTTAATGGGGCCCCATCATTGGCATCTAAGAGCCCAAGACTGCCACCTTTTCACTGGGCGCAAAGCTCGACGGAGCGTGGCAAGTGTGAGTCAGGGAAAGTGCGGTTTTTCAGCCCAGATTTCCAGACGGAGGATGATTCCTCCCAGGGAAAAGGTGCCAGGACAGAAAGCAATTTTTACATTTCTTGGGTTAATGGGGCCCCATCATTGGCACCTGAGAGTCCAAGGCCTCAACATTTTCCCTGGGCACAAAGCCCGACGGAGCGTGCCAGGTGCAGGTTTTTCAGCCCAGAATTCAAGACGAACCAACATTCCACCAAGGGAAAATGTGCCAGGATAGAAAGCGATTGTTCCTTTTCTAAGGGTTAATGGGGCCCCTTCATTGGCACCTGACAGCCCAAGCCTGCCACCTTTTCACTGGGAACAAAGCTCGACGGAGCTTGCCACGTGTGGGTCTGGGAAAGTGCTTTCTGTCCTGGCAGCTTTTCCCAGAGAGGAATCATCGTCCATCTGGAATTCTGGGCTGAAAAAAACGCATGTGACACCCACCGTCGGGCTATGCGCCCAGGGAAAAGGTGGCAGCCTTCAGTTGTCGGGTGTCAAATGATGAGGCCCCATTAGCCCTAGAAAAGGAACAAACGCTTTCTGTCCTGGCACCTTTTCCTAGGGAGGAATCTTGGTTTTTCTGGAAATCTGGGCTGAAAAATTACGCTTTCTCAGAACCGCACCTGGCACACTCCGTCGAGCTTTGAGGCCAGGGAAAAGGTGGCAGCCTTGGGCTCTCAGGCGCCAATGATTGGGCGCCTTAAACCCAGAAATGGAAAAATCGCTTTCTGTCTTGGAACTTTATCCCAGGGTAGAATCTTAAACCTCCTGGAATTCTGGGCTGATAAACGGCACTTTCCCTGACCCGCAACTGACACGCTCCGTCGAGCTTTGAGCCCATGGAAGAGGTGGCAGCCTGTGACTCTCTGGTGCCAAATGTGGGGCTGCATTAACATTAGAAAAGGCACAATTGCTTTGTGTCCTGGCACCTTTTCCCTGGGAGGAATCTTCGTCCGTAAGGAATTCTGGGCTGAAACATGGCACTTTCCCTCACCCGCACTTGGCACGCTCCATTGAGCTTTGAGCCCAGGGAAAAGGTGGCAGCCTTGGGCTCTCAGGTGCCAATGATGGGCCCAATTACTCTTAGAAAAGGCAGAATCGTTTTTTGTCCCAGCACCTTTTCCCTGGGAGGAGTCTTGGGCCATCTGGAATTCTGGGCAGAAAATCGGCACTTTCCCGGACCCGCACGTGGAACACTCCGTCGAGCTTCGAGCCCAGGGAAAAGGTGGCAGCCTTGGGCTCTCAGGAGCAAATGATGGGGCTCCATTAACCTAGAAAAGGAACAATTGCTTTATGTCCTGGCACATTTTCCCTGGGAGGAATCTTCATCCTTCTGGAATTCTGGGCTGAAAAATGGCACATTCCCATACCCGCACTTGGCACGCTCCGTCAAGCTTTGGGCCCAGGGAAAAGGTGGCAGCCTTAGGCTCTGAGGTGGCAATGATGGGGCCCCATTACTCTCAGAAAAGGCACAATCCCTTTCTGTCCTGGCACCTTTTCCCTGTGAGGAATCTTGGGCCCTCTGCAATTCTGGGCTGAAAACTGGAGCTTTCCCAGACCCGCAGCTTGCCCGCACTGTCGAGCTTTGAGCCCAGGGAAAAGGTGGCAGCCTTGGGTTCTCAGGTGCCTAAGAGGGGTCCGCATTAACCCTAGAAAAAAAAGAATCGCTTTCTGTCCTGGCACGATTTCCAAGGGAAGAATGTTCATTTTTCTGAAATTCTGGCTTTAAAAACCCGCATGTGACAGGGACCGTTGGGGTGCTCACCGAGGGAAAAGGTGGCAGCATAGGCTTTCAAGTGCCAATGATGGGGCCCCATAAACCCTAGAAAAGGAACAATCACTTTCTGTCCTGGCACTTTTTTCCCTAGCAGTAATCCTCGTCCATCTGGAATTCTGGGCTGAGAAACGGCACTTTCCCGGACCCCCACCTGGCACACTCCGTCGACCTTTGAGCCCAGGGAAAAGGTGACAGCCTTGGGCTGTCATGTGACAATGAGAGGGCCGCATTTACCCTAGAACTGGAACAATCGCTTTCTGTCCCGGAACGTTTTCCATATGAGGAATCTTCGTCATTCTGGAAATCTGGGCTGAAAAACAGCATCTACCCTTACCCGCCGCTGGCACACTCCGTCGAGCATTGAGCCCAGGGAAAAGGTGGCAGCCTTGGGCTATCAGGAGTCAACGAAGGGGCCGTATTAACACAAGAAATGGAACAATCCCTTTCTCTCCTGGCACTTTTCCCAGGGAGGAATCATCGTCTGTCTGGAATTCTGGGCTTAAAAAAGAGCATGTGGCATGCACCGTCCAGCTTTACGCCCAGGGAAAAAATAGGGGCGGCCTTGGACTCTCAGGTGCCAATGATGGGGCCCCATTAACCCAAGAAATGCAAAAATCGCTTTCTGTCCTGGCACCTTTTCCATGGGAGTAATCTTCATCCGTCTGGAATTCTGGGATGATAATCGGCACTTTCCTGGACCATCGAGCTTTGCGACCAGGGAATAGGTGGCAGTCTTGGGCTCTCAGGTGCCAATGATGGGGCCCCATTATCTTTACAAAATACACAATGGCTTTGTGTCCTGGCACCTTTTCCCTCTGAGGAATCTTCATCGGTCTGGAATTCTGGGCTGAAAAAACGGCACTATCCCTGACCCGCACAACTATGCACCGTCGAGTATTGCAACCTGGGTAAAGGTGGCAGCTTTGGGCTCTCACATGCCAATGATGGAGCCCCATTACCCCTAGAAAAAGAACAATTGCTTTCTGTCCTGGCACCTTTTCCCTGGGAGGAATCTTCATCGGTCTGTAATTCTGGGCTGAAAAATGGCACTATCCCAGACCCGCACGCAGCACGCTCACTCGAGCTTTGCGACCAGGGTAAAGCTGACAGCCTTGGGCTCTCAGGTGCCAATGATGGGGCCCCATTACCTGTACAGAATGGTCAATGGCTTTGTGTCGTGGCAACATTTCCCTGGGAGGAATCTTCATTGGTCTGGAATTCTGGACTGAAAAATGCCACATTCCCGGACCCTCACGTAGCATGCACCGTCGAGCGTCACGCCAAGGGTAAAGGAGGCTGCCTTGGTCTCTCAGGTGCCAATGATGGGGCCCCATTAAGACTAGAAAAGACACAATGGCTTTCAGTCCTGGCAGCTTTCCCCTGGGAGGAATCTTCGTCCGTCTGGAATTCTGGGCTGAAAAACGGCACTTTCCTGAACCCGCAAGTGATACGCACTGTCTAACTTTGCACTCAGGGAAAAGGTGGCAGCCTTGGGCTCTCATGTGCCAATGATGGCGCCCCATTAACTCTAGAAAAGGAACAATCCCTTTGTTCCTGGTACGTTTTCCCTGGGAGGAATATTCGTCCTTCTGGAATTCTGAGCTGAAAAACGGCATTTTCCAGGACCCAGACGTGGAACACACGGTCGAGCTTTGCGCCCAGGCAAAAGGTGGCAGCCTTGGGCTCTCAGGTGCCAATGATGGAGCCCCATTACCCCTAGAAAAGGTACACTGCATTTCTGTCCTTACACCTTTTTCATGGAAGGAATCTTTGTCCGTCTGGAATTCTGGGCTGAAAAATGGCACTTTTTTGGATCCGCACGTGGCACGCACGGTCGAGCTTTGCGCCCAGGGAAAAGGTGGCAGCCTTGGGCTCTCAGGTGCCAATGATTTGACCCCATTAACCCTAGAAAAGGTCCAATTGCTTTCTGTCCCTGCAGCTTTTCTCAGGGAGGCATCTTCATCCATATGGTATTCTGGGCGGAAAAACGGCATTTTCCCGGACCCGCAAGTGGCATGCACCTTCGAGCTTTGCGCCCAGGGAAAAGGTGGCAGTCTTGGGCTCTCAGGTGCCAATGATGGGGCACAAATAACCCTAGAAAAGGCACAATCGTTTCCTGTCCTGGCATCTTTTCCCAGTGAGAAATCTTCATCCGTCTGGAATTCTGGGCTGAAAAAATGGCACTACCCCTGACCTGCACAACTATGCACCGTCAAGTATTGCGACCTGGGTAAAGGTGGCAGCTTTGGGCTCTCACGTGCCAATGATGGAGCCCCGTTACCCCTAGAACTGGAAGAATCGCTTTCTGTCCTGGCACCTTTTCCCTGGGAGGAATCTTCATCGGTCTGGAATTCTGGGCTGAAAACGGCTCTTTCCCTTACCCGCATGTGGCACGCACCATCAAGCTTGCGCCCAGGGAAAAAGTGGCAGTCTTGGGCTCTCAGGTGCCAATGATGGGGCCCCAATAACCCTAGAAAAGGCACAATGGCTTTCTGTCCTGGGTCCTTTTCCCAGTGAGAAATCTTCATCGGTCTGGAATTCTGGGATGAGAAACTGAACTTTCCCTGACCCGCAGAAGATACGCACGGTCAAGTTTGCACCCAGGGAAAAATTGGAAGCCTTAGGCTCTTGGGTTCCAATGATGGGGCCCCATTAACCCTAGAAAAGGTCCAATCCCTTTCTGTCCTGGCTCGTTTTCCCAGGAAGGAATCGTTATCGGTCTGGAATTCTGCACTCAGAAACGGCACATTCCCTGACCCGCACGTGGCATGCACGGTCGAGCTTTGCGCCGAGGACAATGGTGGCAGCCTTGGGCTCTCGGGTTGCAATGATGGGGCCCCATTAACCCTAGAAAAGATACAATTGCTTTGTCCTGGCACTTTTTCCCAGGGAGGAATAATCGGTCGTCTGGAATTCTGGGCCGAAAAATGGCACTTTCCCTGACCCGCACCTGGCACGCACGGTTGAGATTTGCGCCCAGGGAAAAGGTGGCAGCCTTGGGCTTCTCAGCTGACAATGATGGGGCCCCAATAACCCTAGAAAAGGCACAATCCCTTTCTGTTCTGACCGCCTTTCCCTGGGAGGAATCTCCATCCATCTGGAATTCTGGCTGAAAATCGGCACTTTCCTGGACCCGCACAAATACGCACCATCGAGCTTTGCGACCAGGGAATAGGTGGCAGCCTTGGGCTCTCAGGTGCCAATGATGGGGCCCCATTACCTTTACAAAATACACAATGGCTTTGTGTCTTGGCACCTTTTCCCTCTGAGGAATCTTCATTGGTCTGGAATTATGGGAGTGGTTACGGAACATTCCCGGACCCGCACAAGGTACGCACCGTCGAGATTTGTACCCAGGGAAAAGGTGGCAGCCTTGGGCTCTCAGGTGTCAATGATGGGGCCCCATTTCCCCTAGAAAAGGCACAATCGCTTTCCGTGCTGGCACATTTTCCCTGGGAGGAATCTTCGTCCGTCTGGAATTCTCGTCTGAAAAACAGCACTTTTCCAGACCCTCAAGTGGTATGCACCGTCGAGCTTTGCGCCCAGGGTAAAGGAGACAGCCTTGGGCTCTCGTGTGTCAATGATGGGGCCCCATTAACTTTAGAAAGGGAACAATCGCTTTCCATCCTGACAGCTCTTCCCTGGGAGGAATCTTCATTGGTCTGGAATTCTGGGCTGAAAATCGGCACTTTCCTGGAGCCGCACAAATACGCACCGTCGAGCTTATTTCCCGGGGAAAAGGTGGCAGCCTTGGGCTCTCAGCTGCCAATGATGGGGTCCCATTCACCCTAGAAAAAGTCCAATTGCTTACTGTCCTGGTACCTTTTCCCAGGGAGGTATCTTCAACTGTCTGGAATTGTGGGCTGTGAAACGGCAGTTTCCCTGACCCACACATGGCAGGCAGGGTCGAGCTTTGTGCCCAGGGAAATGGTGGCAGCCTTGGGCTCTCAGGTGCCAATTATGGGGCTCCATTAACCCTAGAAAACCCAGAATGCCTTTTTGTCCTGACACCTTTTCCGTGTTAGGAATCTTCGTGTGTCTGGAATTCTAGGCTGAAAAACAGCACATTCCCGGACTCAAAAGTGGTAGGCAATGTCCAGATTTGCGTCCAGGGAAAAGGTGGCAGCGTTGGGCACTCAGGTGTCAACGATGGGGCCCCATTAACCCTGGAAAAGGAACAATCCCTTTCTGTCCCGACACCTTCAAATGATGGGGCCCCATTAACCTTAGAAAAGTATCAATGCCTTTCTATCGTGACATCTTTTCCTCTGAAGGAATCTTCGTCCATCTGGAATTCTGAGCTGAAAAACCGCATCTTCCCAAACCCGCACATGGCACGCACCATCTAGCTTTGCGCCCATGGAATAAGTGGCAGCCTTGGGCTCTCAGGTACCAATGATGGGGCCACATAAACCGTAGATAAGGGACAATCGCTTTCTGTACAGGCACCTTTTCCGTGGGCAGAATCTTCGTCTGTCTGGAATTCTGGGCCGAAAAACGGAATTTTCCAGGACCCGGACGCGGAACGCACCGTGGAGCTTTGCGCCCAGGGAAAAGGTGGCAGCCTTGGGCTCTCACGTGCCAATGATGGGGCCCCATTAACCCTAGAAAACGCAGAATGCCTTTTTGTCCTGACACATTTTCCGTGATAGGAATCTTCGTCTGTCTGGAATTCTGGGATGAAAATCGGCACTTTCCCAGATCCGCACGTGGCACGCACGGTCGAGCTTTGCGCCCAGGGAAAAGGTGGCAGCCTTGGGCTCTCAGTTGCCAATGATGGGGCCCCATGAACCCTAGAAAAGGAACAATCGTTTTCCGTCCTGACAGCTCTTCTCTGGGTGGAATCTTCATCCTTCAGGAATTCTGGGATGAAAATCTGCACTTTCCAGGACCCGCACAAATACGCACCGTCGATCTTTGCGACCAGGGAAAAGGTGGCAGCCTTGGGCTCTCAGGTGACAATTATGGGGTCCCAATTACCCTAGAAAAGGAACAATCACTTTCTGTCCTGGAACTTTTCCCAGGGAGGAATCTTCATTGGTCTGGAATTCTGGGCTGAAAAACGGCATTTTTTTGGACCCGCACGTGTCACGCACCATCGATCTTGCGCCCAGGAAAATTGTGGCAGCCTTGGGCTCTCAGGTGCCAATGATGAGGCCCCATTACTCCTAGAAAAGGAACAATCGCTTTCTGGTCTGACACCTTCTCTCTGGGAGGAATCTTTGTTCGTCTGGAATTCTGGGCTGAAAAACGGCACTTTCCCCTACCCGCACGTGATACGCACAGTCTAGCTTTGCGCTCAGGGAAAAGGTAGCAGCCTTGGGCTCTCAGGTGCCAATGATGGTGCCCCATTAACCCTAGAAAAGGAGAAATCGATTTCTTTCTTGGAACATTTTCCCAGGGAAGAATCTTCATCGGTCTTGAATTCTGGGATGAAAACCACTCATTCTCGGACTTGCACCTGGCACGTACAGTCCAGCTTTGCGCTCAAGGAAAAACTGGCAGCCTCGGGCTCTCAGGTGCCAATGATGGGGCCCCATAAAGCCTAGAAAAGGAGAAATAGCTTTCTTTCCTAGTACCTTTTCCCAGGGAGGAATCTTCATCGGTCTGGAATTCTGGGCTGTAAACGGCTCTTTCCCGGACCTGCACCTGACACACACGGTCGAGCTTTGCGCCCAGGGTATAGGAGGCATCCTTGGGCTCTCAGGTGCCAATGATGGGGCCCCATTAACCCTGGAAAAGGAACAATGGCTTTCTGTCCTTGCACCTTTTCCGTGAGAGGAATCTTCATTTCTCTGGAATTCTGGTCTTAAAAGTGGCACTTTCCCTGACTGGACGCGGAAAGCACCGTCGAGCTTTGCGCCCAGAGAAAAGGTGGCAGCCATGAACTCTCAGGTGCCAATGATGGGGCCCCATTACCTTTACAAAATGCACAATGGCTCTGTGTCTTGGCAGCTTTTCCCTGGGAGGAATCTTCGTCCGTCTGGAATTTTGGGCTGAAAATCGGTACTTCCTCAGACCCGCACAAGATACGCACTGTTGAGCTTTGCGCCCAGGGAAAAGGTGGCAGCCTTCAGCTCTTAGGTGCCAATTTTAGGGCCCCATTAACCCTACAAAAGGCACAATCGCTTTCTGACCTGGCACCTCTTCCCAGGGAGGAATGTTCATCAGTTTGGAATTCTGGTCTGAGAATTGGCACTTTCCTGGACACGCAGGTGGAACACACCTTCGAGCTTTGCGTCCAGGGAAAGGTGGCAGTCTTGGGCTCTCAGGTGCCAATAATGGGGCCCCATTACCTATACAGAATGCACAATGGCTTTGTGTCCTGGCAACTTTTCCCTGGGAGGAATCTTCATTGGTCTGGAATTCTGGACTAAAAAATGGCACTTTCCTGGGTCCTCATGTAGCACGCACCGTCGAGCGTCGCGCCCAGGGTAAAGGAGGCTGCTTTCGGCTCTCAGGTGCCAATGATGGGGCCTCATTACCCCTAGAAAAGACACAATGGCTTTCTGTCCTGGCAGCTTTTCCCTGGGAGGAACCTTCGTCCGTCTGGAATTCTGGGCTGAAAAACGGCACTTTCCTGAACCCGCAAGTGATACGAACTGTCCAACTTTGAACTAATGGAAAAAGGAGCAGCCTTGGGCTCTCAGGTGCTAATGATGGCGCCCCATTAACTCTAGAAAAGGAACAATCCCTTTGTTCCTGGTACGTTTTCCCTGGGAGGAATCTTTGTCCTTCTGGAATTCTGAGCTGAAAAACAGCATTTTCCAGGACCCAGACGTGGAACACACGATCGAGCTTTGCGCCCAGGCAAAAGGTGGCAGCCTTGGGCTCTCAGGTGCCCATGATGGGGCCCCATTCACCCTAGAAAAAGCACAATGGATTTCTGTCCTTACACCTTTTTCATGGAAGGAATCTTTGTCCGTCTGGAATTCTGGGCTGAAAAACGGCACTTTTTTGGATCCGCACGTGGCACGCATCGTCGAGCTTTGCGCCCAGGGAAAAGGTGGCAGCCTTGGGCTCTCAGGTGCCAATGATTTGACCCCATTAACCCTAGAAAAGGTTCAATCGCTTTCTGTCCCTGCAGCTTTTCTCAGGGAGGCATCTTCGTCCATATGGTATTCTGGGCGGAAAAACGGCACATTCCCGGACCCGCAAGTGGCATGCACCTTCGAGCTTTGCGCCCAGGGAAAAGGTGGCAGCCTTGCGCTCTCGGGTTGCAATGATGGGGCCCCATTAAACCTAGAAAAGATACAATTGCTTTGTCCTGGCACTTTTTCCCAGGGAGGAATAATCGGTCGTCTGGTATTCTGGGCCGAAAAATGGCACTTTCCCTGACCCGCACCTGGCACGCACGGTTGAGATTTGCGCCCAGGGAAAAGGTGGCAGCCTTGGGCTTCTCAGCTGACAATGATGGGGCCCCAATAACCCTAGAAAAGGCACAATCCCTTTCTGTTCTGACCGCCTTTCCCTGGGAGGAATCTCCATCCGTCTGGAATTCTGGCTGAAAATCGGCACTTTCCTGGACCCGCACAAATACGCACCATCGAGCTTTGCGACCAGGGAATAGGTGGCAGCCTTGGGCTCTCAGGTGCCAATGATGGGGCCCCATTACCTTTACAAAATACACAATGGCTTTGTGTCTTGGCACCTTTTCCCTCTGAGGAATCTTCATCGGTCTGGAATTATGGGAGTGGTTACGGAACATTCCCGGACCCGCACAAGGTACGCACCGTCGAGATTTGTACCCAGAGAAAAGGTGGCAGCCTTGGGCTCTCAGGTGTCAATGATGGGGCCCCATTTCCCCTAGAAAAGGCACAATCGCTTTCCGTGCTGGCACATTTTCCCTGGGAGGAATCTTCGTCCGTCTGGAATTCTCGTCTGAAAAACAGCACTTTTCCGGACCCTCAAGTGGTATGCACCGTCGAGCTTTGCGCCCAGGGTAAAGGAGACAGCCTTGGGCTCTCGTGTGTCAATGATGGGGCCCCATTAACCCTAGAAAAGGAACAATCGCTTTCCATCCTGACAGCTCTTCCCTGGGAGGAATCTTCATTGGTCTGGAATTCTGGGCTGAAAATCGGCACTTTCCTGGAGCCGCACAAATACGCACCGTCGAGCTTATTTCCCGGGGAAAAGGTGGCAGCCTTGGGCTCTCAGCTGCCAATGATGGGGTCCCATTCACCCTAGAAAAAGTCCAATTGCTTACTGTCCTGGTACCTTTTCCCAGGGAGGTAACTTCAACTGTCTGGAATTGTGGGCTGTGAAACGGCAGTTTCCCTGACCCACACATGGCAGGCAGGGTCGAGCTTTGTGCCCAGGGAAATGGTGGCAGCCTTGGGCTCTCAGGTGCCAATTATGGGGCTCCATTAACCCTAGAAAACCCAGAATGCCTTTTTGTCCTGACACCTTTTCCGTGTTAGGAATCTTCGTGTGTCTGGAATTCTAGGCTGAAAAACGGCACATTCCCGGACTCAAAAGTGGTAGGCAATGTCCAGATTTGCGCCCAGGGAAAAGGTGGCAGCGTTGGGCACTCAGGTGTCAACGATGGGGCCCCATTAACCCTGGAAAAGGAACAATCCCTTTCTGTCCCGACACCTTCAAATGATGGGGCCCCATTAACCTTAGAAAAGTATCAATGCCTTTCTATCGTGACATCTTTTCCTCTGGAGGAATCTTCGTCCATCTGGAATTCTGAGCTGAAAAACCGCATCTTCCCAAACCCGCACATGGCACGCACCATCTAGCTTTGCGCCCATGGAATAAGTGGCAGCCTTGGGCTCTCAGGTACCAATGATGGGGCCACATAAACCGTAGATAAGGGACAATCGCTTTCTGTACAGGCACCTTTTCCGTGGGCAGAATCTTCGTCTGTCTGGAATTCTGGGCCGAAAAACGGAATTTTCCAGGACCCGGACGCGGAACGCACCGTGGAGCTTTGCGCCCAGGGAAAAGGTGGCAGCCTTGGGCTCTCACGTGCCAATGATGGGGCCCCATTAACCCTAGAAAACGCAGAATGCCTTTTTGTCCTGACACATTTTCCGTGATAGGAATCTTCGTCTGTCTGGAATTCTGGGATGAAAATCGGCACTTTCCCGGATCCGCACGTGGCACGCACGGTCGAGCTTAGCGCCCAGGGAAAAGGTGGCAGCCTTGGGCTCTCAGTTGCCAATGATGGGGCCCCATGAACCCTAGAAAAGGAACAATCGTTTTCCGTCCTGACAGCTCTTCTCTGGGTGGAATCTTCATCCTTCAGGAATTCTGGGATGAAAATCTGCACTTTCCAGGACCCGCACAAATACGCACCGTCGATCTTTGCGACCAGGGAAAAGGTGGCAGCCTTGGGCTCTCAGGTGACAATTATGGGGTCCCAATTACCCTAGAAAAGGAACAATCACTTTCTGTCCTGGAACTTTTCCCAGGGAGGAATCTTCATTGGTCTGGAATTCTGGGCTGAAAAACGGCATTTTTTTGGACCCGCACGTGTCACGCACCATCGATCTTGCGCCCAGGAAAATTGTGGCAGCCTTGGGCTCTCAGGTGCCAATGATGAGGCCCCATTACTCCTAGAAAAGGAACAATCGCTTTCTGGTCTGACACCTTCTCTCTGGGAGGAATCTTTGTTCGTCTGGAATTCTGGGCTGAAAAACGGCACTTTCCCCTACCCGCACGTGATACGCACAGTCTAGCTTTGCGCTCAGGGAAAAGGTAGCAGCCTTGGGCTCTCAGGTGCCAATGATGGCGCCCCATTAACCCTAGAAAAGGAGAAATCGATTTCTTTCTTGGAACATTTTCCCAGGGAAGAATCTTCATCGGTCTTGAATTCTGGGATGAAAACCACTCATTCTCGGACTTGCACCTGGCACGTACAGTCCAGCTTTGCGCTCAAGGAAAAACTGGCAGCCTCGGGCTCTCAGATGCCAATGATGGGGCCCCATAAAGCCTAGAAAAGGAGAAATAGCTTTCTTTCCTAGTACCTTTTCCCAGGGAGGAATCTTCATCGGTCTGGAATTCTGGGCTGTAAACGGCTCTTTCCCGGACCTGCACCTGACACACACGGTCGAGCTTTGCGCCCAGGGTATAGGAGGCAACCTTGGGCTCTCAGGTGCCAATGATGGGGCCCCATTAACCCTGGAAAAGGAACAATGGCTTTCTGTCCTTGCACCTTTTCCGTGAGAGGAATCTTCATTTCTCTGGAATTCTGGTCTTAAAAGTGGCACTTTCCCTGACTGGACGCGGAAAGCACCGTCGAGCTTTGCGCCCAGGGAAAAGGTGGCAGCCATGAACTCTCAGGTGCCAATGATGGGGCCCCACTACCTTTACAAAATGCACAATGGCTCTGTGTCTTGGCAGCTTTTCCCTGGGAGGAATCTTCGTCCGTCTGGAATTTTGGGCTGAAAATCGGTACTTCCTCAGACCCGCACAAGATATGCACTGTTGAGCTTTGCGCCCAGGGAAAAGGTGGCAGCCTTCAGCTCTTAGGTGCCAATTTTAGGGCCCCATTAACCCTACAAAAGGCACAATCGCTTTCTGACCTGGCACCTCTTCCCAGGGAGGAATGTTCATCAGTTTGGAATTCTGGTCTGAGAATTGGCACTTTCCTGGACACGCAGGTGGAACACACCTTCGAGCTTTGCGTCCAGGGAAAGGTGGCAGTCTTGGGCTCTCAGGTGCCAATAATGGGGCCCCATTACCTATACAGAATGCACAATGGCTTTGTGTCCTGGCAACTTTTCCCTGGGAGGAATCTTCATTGGTCTGGAATTCTGGACTAAAAAATGGCACTTTCCTGGGTCCTCATGTAGCACGCACCGTCGAGCGTCGCGCCCAGGGTAAAGGAGGCTGCTTTCGGCTCTCAGGTGCCAATGATGGGGCCTCATTACCCCTAGAAAAGACACAATGGCTTTCTGTCCTGGCAGCTTTTCCCTGGGAGGAACCTTCGTCCGTCTGGAATTCTGGGCTGAAAAACGGCACTTTCCTGAACCCGCAAGTGATACGAACTGTCCAACTTTGAACTAATGGAAAAAGGAGCAGCCTTGGGCTCTCAGGTGCTAATGATGGCGCCCCATTAACTCTAGAAAAGGAACAATCCCTTTGTTCCTGGTACGTTTTCCCTGGGAGGAATCTTTGTCCTTCTGGAATTCTGAGCTGAAAAACAGCATTTTCCAGGACCCAGACGTGGAACACACGATCGAGCTTTGCGCCCAGGCAAAAGGTGGCAGCCTTGGGCTCTCAGGTGCCCATGATGGGGCCCCATTCACCCTAGAAAAGGCACAATGGATTTCTGTCCTTACACCTTTTTCATGGAAGGAATCTTTGTCCGTCTGGAATTCTGGGCTGAAAAACAGCACTTTTTTGGATCCGCACGTGGCACGCACCGTTGAGCTTTGCTCCCAGGGAAAAGGTGGCAGCCTTGGGCTCTCAGGTGCCAATGATTTGACCCCATTAACCCTAGAAAAGGTTCAATCGCTTTCTGTCCCTGCAGCTTTTCTCAGGGAGGCATCTTCATCCATATGGTATTCTGGGCGGAAAAACGGCATTTTCCCGGAACCACAAGTGGCATGCACCTTCGAGCTTTGTGCCCAGGGAAAAGGTGGCAGCCTTGGGCTCTCGGGTTGCAATGATGGGGCCCCATTAACCCTAGAAAAGGTACAATTGCTTTGTCCTGGCACTTTTTTCAAGGGAGGAATAATCGGTCGTCTGGAATTCTGGGATGAAAAATGGCACTTTCCCTGACCCGCACCTGGCACGCACGGTTGAGATTTGCGCCCAGGGAAAAGGTGGCAGCCTTGACCTCTCAGGTGACAATGATGGGGCCCCATTAACCCTAGAAAAGGCACAATCCCTTTCTATCCTGACTGCCTTTCCCTGGGAGGAATCTTCATCGGTCTGGAATTCTGGGCTGAAAATCGGCACTTTCCTGGACCCGCACAAATACGCACCATCGAGCTTTGCGACCAGGGAATAGGTGGCAGCCTTGGGCTCTCAGGTGCCAATGATGGGGCCCCATTACCTTTACAAAATACACAATGACTTTGTGTCCTGGCACCTTTTCCCTCTGAGGAATCTTCATCGGTCTGGAATTCTGGGATGAGTTACGGAACTTTCTCGGACCCGCAGAATGAACGCACTGTCGAGATTTGCGCCCAGGGAAAAGGTGGCAGCTATGGGCTCTCAGGTGCCAATGATGGGGCCCCATTTCCCCTAGAAAAGGCACAATCGCTTTCCGTGCTGGCACATTTTTCCTGGGAGGAATCTTCGTCCGTCTGGAATTCTCGTCTGAAAAACAGCACTTTTCCGGACCCTCAAGTTGTATGCACCGTCTAGCTATGCAACCGGGGAAAAGGTGTCAGCCTTGGGCTCTCGGGTTCCAATGATGGGGCCCCATTAACCCTAGAAAAGGAACAATCGCTTTCCGTCCCGACAGCTCTTCCCTGGGAGGAATCTTCGTCCGTCTGGAATTCTGGGCTGACAATCGGCACTTTCCTGGAGCCGCAAAAATACGCACCGTCGAGCTTATTTCCCAGGGAAAAGGTGGCAGCCTTGGGCTCTCAGGTGCCAATGATGGGGCCCCATTAACCTTAGAAAAGGAACAATCACTTTCTCTCCTGGAACTTTTCCCTGGGAGGAATCTTGGTCTGTCTGGAATTCTGGCCTGAAAAATGGAACTTTCCCCGACCCGCACGTGGCATGCACCATCGATCTTGCGCCCAGGTAAATTGTGGTAGCCTTGGGCTCTCAGGTGCCAATGATGGGTCCAAATTAACCCTAGAAAAGGTACAATTGCTTTCTGTCCTGGCACCTTTTCCCAGGGAGGAATCTTCATTGGTCTGGAATTCTGGGATGAGAAATGGAACTTTCCCTGACTCGCACAAGGTACGCACAGTCGAGCTTTGCGCCCAGGGAAAAGGTGGCAGACTTGGGCTCTCAGGTGCCAATGATGGGGCCCCTTGAACCCTAGAAAAGTAACATTCACGTTCTTTCCTGGCAGGTTATCCCAGGGAGTAATCATCATTCGTTTTGTATTCTGGGATGAAAAACGCAATTTGCCGGACCCGCAAGTATAACGCACAGTCGAGCTTTGCGCCCAGGGAAAAGGTGGCAGCCTTGGGCTCTCAGGTGCCAATGATGGGGCCCCATTCACCCTAGAAAAGGTCCAATTGCTTACTGTCCTGGTACCTTTTACCAGGGAGGTATCTTCAACTGTCTGGAATTGTGGGCTGTGAAACCACAGTTTCCCTGACCCACACGTGGCACGCAGGGTCGAGCTTTGCGCCCAGAGGAAAGTTGGCGGCCTTGGGATCTCACATGCCAATGGTGTGGTGCCATTAACCCTAGAATAGGAACAATTGCTTTCAGTCCTTACACTTTTTCCCTGGGAGGTATCTTCATCTGTCTGGAATTCTGGGCTGAAAAACGGCACTTTCCCTAACCTGCACGTGGCAAACACCGTCAAGCTTTGCGCCCAGGGAAAACGGGGCAGCCTTAGGCTCTCAGGTTTCAATGATGGAGCCCCATTAACCCTAGAAAAGGAACAATCGCTTTCTGTCCTGGCATCTTTTAAGTGAGAGGAATCTTCGTTTCTCTGGAATTCTGGGATGAAAAACGGCACTTTCCCTGAATGGACGCGGAAAGCACCGTCGAGCTTTGCGCCCAGAGAAAAGGTGGCAGCCATGAACTCTCAGGTGCCAATGATGGGGCCCCATTACCTTTACAAAATGCACAATGGCTCTGTTTCCTGGCAGCTTTTCCCTGGGAGGAATCTTCGTTCGTCTGGAATTTTGGGCTGAAAATCGGTACTTCCCCAGACTCACACAAGGAACGCAAAGTCGAGCTTTTCGCCCAGTGAAAAGGTGGCAGCCTTGGGCTCTCAGGTGACATTTTTGGGGCCCCATTAACCCTAGGAAAAGCACAATCGCTTTCTGTCCTGGCACCTTTTCCCAGGGAGGAATTTTCGTCCGTCTGGAATTCTGGGCTGAAAAACGGCACTTCCCCGGACCCGCCAGTGGAACGCACCGTCGAGCTTTGCGCCCAGGCAAAAGGTGGCTACCTTGGGCTCTCAGGTGCCAATGATGGGGCCCCATTACCCCGAGAAAAAGAACAATCGCTTTCTGTCCTGGCACCTTTTCCCAGGGAGGAATCTTCATCGGTCTTGATTTCTGGATTGAGAAACGGCAATTTCCCGGACCCTCACATAGCACGCATGGTCGAGCTTTGCGCCCAGGGTTTAGGAGGCAACCTTGGGCTCTCAGGTGCCAATGATGGGGCCCGATTAACCCTAGAAATGGAACAATCGCTTTCTGTCCTGGGACCCTCTTCCCTGTGAGGAGTCTTCATCCGTCTGGAATTGAGGGCTGAAAAGCGGCACTTTCCCGGACAAGAAAGTGGTACGCGCCGTTGATGTTTGCGCCCAGGGAAAAGGTGGCAGCCTTGAACTCTCAGGTGCCAATGATGGGGCACCATTGACCCTAGAAAAGGATAATTCAATTTCTGACCTGGTACCTTTTCCCTGGGAGGTATCTTCGTCCGTCTGGAATTCTGGGCTGAAAAATGGAACTTCCCCGGACCTGCAAGTGGCACGTGCCGTCGACACTTGCGCCCAAGCAAAAGGTGGCAGCCTTGGGCTCGCAGGTGCAAATGATTGGGTCCCATTAAGCCTAGAAAAGGAGAAATCGATTCCTGTCCTGGCACCTTTTCCCAGGGAGGAATCTTCATCCGTCTAGAATTCTGGAACGAGAAACGGCAATTTCTGTGACCAGCATGTGGCACGCACTGTCGAGCTTTCCGCACAGAGAATAGGAGGCAACCTCTGGTTGTCATATGCCAGTGACGGGCCACCATTAATGCTAGAAATGGAACAATCGCTTTCTGTCGTGGGAGCCTTTTCCCTGGGAGGAGTCGTCATCTATTCGGAACTCTGGGCTGAACAAAGCACTTTCTCTGACCTGCACGTGGCAGGCACCATCTAGCTTTGCGCCCAGGGAAGAGGTGACAGCCTTGGGCTCTCAGGTGCCAAAGATGAGGTCCCATTACCCCTAGAAAAGGCACAATGGCTTTCTGTCCTGACTCCTTTTTCCAGAGAGGAATCGACATCCGTCTGGAATTCTGGGCTGAAAAACGGCCCTTTCCCCTACCCACACAGGGTATGCACCGTCGAGCTTTGCACCCAGGGAAAAGGTGGCAGCCTTGGGCTCTCAGATGCCAATGATGGGGCCCAATTAGCATTACAAAATACACAATGGCTTTGTCTCCTGGTACCTTTTCCCTCTGAGGAATCTTCATAGGTCTGGAATTCTGGGATGAGAAACAGCGCATTCCTGGACCCGCAAGTGGCACACACTGTCGAGCTTTGCGCTCAGGGAAAAGGTTGCAGCCTTCGGCTCTCAGATGCCAATAATGGGTCCCCATTACTCCTAGAAAAGGAGAAATCCATTCCTGTCCTGGCACCTTTTCCGAGGGAGGAATCTTCATCGGTCTTGAATTCTGGAATGAGAAACGGCAATTTCTTGGACCCTCACGTAGCACGCATGGTCGAGCTTTGCGCCCAGGGTATAGGAGGCAACCTTGGGCTCTCAGGTTCCAATGATGGGGCCCGATTAACCCTAGAAATGGAACAATCGCTTTCTGTCCTGGGAGCCTCTTCCCTGTGAGGAGTCTTCATCCGTCTGGAATTGAGGGCTGAAAAACGGCACTTTCCCAGACAAGAAAGTGGTCCTCTCCATTGATGTTTGTGCCCACGGAAAAGGTGGCAGCCTTGAACTCTGAGGTGCCAATGATGGGGCACCATTGACCCTAGAAAAGGACAATTCGATTTCTGACCTGGCACATTTTCCCTGGGAGGTGTCTTCGTCCGTCTGGAATTCTGGGCTGAAAAATGGCACTTCCCCGGACCCGCAAGTGGCACGCACCGTCGACATTTGCGCCCAGGCAAAAGGTGGCAGCCTTGGGCTCTCAGGTGCCAATGATGGGGCCCCGTTAACACTAGAAAAATAACACTTGCTTTCTGTCCTGGCACCTTTTCCCAGGGAGGAATCTTCGTCCGTCTGGTAATCTGGGTTAAAAAATGGCACTGCCTCAAACCCGCACAAGGTACACACTGTCGAGCTTTGCGCCCAGGGAAAAGGGGGCAGCCTTGGGCTCTCAGGTGCCAATGATGGTGCCCCATTACCCCTACAAAAGGCACAATGGCTTTCTGTCCTGGCACCTTTTCCCAGGGAGGAATCTTCATCGGTTTGGAATTCTGGTCTGAGAATCAGCACTTTCCTGGACCCGCAAGTGGAACGCACCATCGAACTTTGCGTCCAGGGAAAAGGTGGCAGTCTTGGGCTCTCAGGTGCCAATGATGGGGCCCCATTACCTTTACAAAAAGCACAATGGCTTTCTGTCCTGGCACCTTTTCCCTGGGAGGAGTCTTGATTGGTCTGGAATTCTGGGCTGTAAAATGGCACTTTCTGGGACCAGCACGTGGCACGCACTGTCGTGCTTTGCGCCCAGGGAAAAGGAGGCAACCTCTGGCTCTCAGATGCCAATGACGGGCCCCCATTAACACTAGAAATGGAACAATCGCTTTCTGTCCTGGGAGCCCTTTCCCTGGGAGTAGTCGTCATCAGTCTGGAATCCTGGGCTGAAGAAAGGTCTTTCTCTGACCTGCACGTGGCAGGCACCATCTAGATTTGCGCCCAGGGAAAAGGTGGCAGCCTTGGGCTCTCAGGTGCCAATGATGGGTCCCCGTTTACACTAGATAAATAACAATCGCTTTCTGTCCTGACACCTTTTCCCTGGGAGGAATTTTCGTCCGTCTGGAATTCTGGGCCGAAAAACGGCACTTCTCCGGACCTGCAAGTGGAACGCACCGTCGAGCTTTGTGCCCAGGCAAAAGGTGGCAGCCTTGGGCTCTCAGGTGCCAATGATGGGGCCCCATTACCCGTAGAAAAAGAACAATCGCTTTCTGTCCTGGCACCTTTTCCCTGGGAGGAATCTTCATTGGTCTGGAATTCTGAGCTGAACACGGCTCTTTCCCTTACCCACATGTGGCACGCACCGTCGAGCTTTGCGCCCAGGGAAAAGGTGGCAGCCTTGGGCTCTCAGCTGCCAATTTTGGGGCCCCATTAACCCTAGAAAAGGCACAATGGCTTTCTGTCCTGGCACCTTTTCCCAGGGAGAAATCTTCGCTGGCCTGGAATTCTGGGATGAGAAACAGCACATTCCCGGACTTGCAAGTGGCACGCGCCATCGACATTTGCGCCCAGGGAAAAGGTGGCAGCCTTGGGCTCTCAGGTGCCAAAGATGGGGCCCCATTACCCCTAGAAAAGGCACAATGGCTTTCTGTCCTGACACTTTTTCCCAGAGAGGAATCGACTTCCATCTGGAATTCTGGGCTGAAAAACGGCCCTTTCCCAGACCCGCACAGGGTATGCACCGTCAGGCTTTGCACCCAGGGAAAAGGTGGCAGCCTTGGGCTCTCAGGTGCCAATGATGGGGCCCAATTAGCATTACAAAATACACCATGGCTTTGTCTCCTGGTACCTTTTCCCTCTGAGGAATCTTCATAGGTCTGGAATTCTGGGCTGAAAAACGGCCTGTTCCCGGACCCGCAGGTGGAACGCTCCGTCGAGCTTTGCGCCCAGGGAAAAGGGGGCAGCCTTGGGCTCTCAGGTGCCAATGATGGTGCTCCATTACCCCTACAAAAGGCACAATGGCTTTCTGTCCTGGCACCTTTTCCCAGGGAAGAATCTTCATCGGTTTGGAATACTGGTCTGAGAATCAGCGCTTTCCTGGACCCGGAAGTGGAACGCACCATCGAGCTTTGCGTCCAGGGTAAGGGTGGCAGCCTTGGGCTCTCAGGTGCCAATGATGGGGCACCATTGATCCTAGAAAAGGAAAATCCGATTTCTGACCTGGCACCTTTTCCCTGGGAGGTGTCTTCGTCCGTCTGGAATTCTGGGCTGAAAAATGGCACTTCCCCGGACCTGCAAGTGGCATGTGCCGTCGACATTTGCGCCCAGGCAAAAGGTGGCAGCCTTGGGCTCTCAGGTGCCAATGATGGGGCCCCATTACCCCTAGAAAAAGAACAATGGCTTTCTGTCCTGGCACTTTTCCCTGGGAGGAATCTTCATTGGTCTGGAATTCTGGGCTGAAAACGGCTCTTTCCCTTACCCGCATGTGGCACGCACCGTCGAGCTTTGCGCCCAGGGAAAAGGTGGCAGCCCTGGGCTCTCAGCTGCCAATTTTGGGGCCCCATTAACCCCTAGAAAAGGCAGAATGGCTTTCTGTCCTGGCACCTTTTCCCAGGGAGAAATCTTCGCTGGCCTGGAATTCTGGGATGAGAAATGGCACATTCCCGGACTTGCAAGTGGCACGCGCCGTCGACATTTGTGCCCAGGGAAAAGGTGGCAGCCTTGGGCTCTCAGGTGCCAAAGATGAGGTCCCATTACCCCTAGAAAAGGCACAATGGCTTTCTGTTCTGACACCTTTTCCCAGAGAGGATTTGACTTCCGTCTGGAATTCTGGGCTGAAAAACGGCCCTTTCCCGGACCCACACAGGGTATGCACCGTCGAGCTTTGCACCCAGGGAAAAGGTGGCAGCCTTGGGCTCTCAGGTGCCAATGATGGGGCCCAATTAGCATTACAAAATACACAATGGCTTTGTCTCCTGGTACCTTTTCCCTCTGAGGAATCTTCATAGGTCTGGAATTCTGGGCTGAAAAACGGCCTGTTTCCGGGACCCGCAAGTGGAACGCTTTGTCGAGCTTTGCGCCCAGGGAAAAGGGGGCAGCCTTGGGCTCTCAGGTGCCAATGATGGTGCCCCATTACCCCTACAAAAGGCACAATGGCTTTCTGTCCTGGCCCCTTTTCCCAGGGAGGAATCTTCATCGGTTTCGAATTCTGGTCTGAGAATCGGCACTTTCCTGGACCCGCAAGTGGAACGCACCATCGAGTTTGCGTCCTAGGAAAAGGTGGCAGTCTTGGGCTCTCAGGTGCCAATGATTGGGCCCCATTACCTTTACAAAAAACACAATGGCTTTCTGTCCTGGCACCTTTTCCCTGGGAGGAGTCTTCATTGGTCTGGAATTGTGGGCTGTAAAATGGCACTTTCTGGGACCAGCACGTGGCACGCACTGTCGTGCTTTGCGCCCAGGGAAAAGGAGGCAACCTCTGGCTCTCAGATGCCAATGACGGGCCCCCATTAACACTAGAAATGGAACAATCGCTTTCTGTCCTGGGAGTCTTTTCCCTGGGAGGAGTCGTCATCCGTCTGGAATCCTGGGCTGAAGAAAGGTCTTTCTCTGACCTGCACGTGGCAGGCACCATCTAGCTTTGCGCCCAGGGAAAAGGTGGCAGCCTTGGGCTCTCAGGTGCCAATGATGGGTCCCCGTTAACACTAGATAAATAAGAATCGCTTTCTGTCCTGGCACCTTTTCCCAGGGAGGAATTTTCGTCCGTCTGGAATTCTGGACTGAAAAATGGCACTTCCCCGGACCTGCAAGTGGAACGCACCGTTGAGCTTTGTGCCCAGGCAAAAGGTGGCAGCCTTGGGCTCTCAGGTGCCAATGATGGGGCCCCATTACCCCTAGAAAAAGAACAATGGCTTTCTGTCCTGGCACTTTTCCCTGGGAGGAATCTTCATTGGTCTGGAATTCTGGGCTGAAAACGGCTCTTTCCCTTACCCGCATGTGGCACGCACCGTCGAGCTTTACGCCCAGGGAAAAGGTGGCAGCCCTGGGCTCTCAGCTGCCAATTGTGGGGCCCCATTACCCCTAGAAAAGGCAGAATGGCTTTCTGTCCTGACACCTTTTCCCAGAGAGGAATTTTCTTCCGTCTGGAATTCTGGGCTGAAAAATGGCCCTTTCCCGGACCCGCACAGGGTATGCACCGTCGAGCTTTGCACCCAGGGAAAAGGTGGCAGCCTTGGGCTCTCAGGTGCCAATGATGGGACCCAATTACCATTACAAAATACACAAAGGCTTTGTCTCCTGGTACCTTTTCCCTCTGAGGAATCTTCATAGGTCTGGAATTCTGGGCTAAAAATGGCACTTTCCCGGACCCGCATGTGGCACGCACCGTCTAGCTTTGCGCCCAGGGAAAAGGTGGCAGCCCTGGGCTCTCAGCTGCCAATTTTGGGGCCCCATTAACCCTAGAAAAAGCACAATCGCTTTCTGTCCTGGCACCTTTTCCCTGGGAGAAATCTTCATCGGCCTCGAATTCTGGGATGAGAAACGGCACATTTCTGGACCCGCAAGTGGCACGCACCCTCGAGCTTTGCGCTCAGGGAAAAGGTTGCAGCCTTCGGCTCTCAGGTGTCAATGATGGAGCCCCACTAACCCTAGAAAAGGAACAATCGCTTTCTGTCCTGACACCTTTTTCCAGGGAGGAATCTTCATCGGTCTGGAATTCTGGAATGAGAAACGGCAATTTCCCGGACCCTCACGTAGCACGCATGGTCGAGCTTTGCGCCCAGGGTATAGGAGGCAACCTTGGGCTCTCAGGTGCCAATGATGGGGCCCGATTAACCCTAGAAATGGAACAATCGCTTTCTGTCCTGGGAGCCTCTTCCCTGTGAGGAGTCTTCATCCGTCTGGAATGGAGGGCTGAAAAACGGCACTTTCCCGGACAAGAAAGTGGTACGCGCCGTTGATGTTTGCGCCCACGGAAAAGGTGGCAGCCTTGAACTCTCAGGTGCCAATGATGGGGCACCATTGACCCTAGAAAAGGACAATTCGATTTCTGACCTGGCACCTTTTCCCTGGGAGGTGTCTCTGTCCGTCTGGAATTCTGGGCTGAAAAATGGCACTTCCCTGGACCAGCAAGTGGCACGCGCCGTCGACATTTGCGCCCAGGGAAAAGGAGGCAACCACTGGCTCTCAGATGCCAATGACGGGCCCCCATTAACACTAGAAATGGAACAATCGCTTTCTGTCCTGGGAGCCTTTTCCCTGGGAGGAGTCGTCATCCGTCTGGAATCCTGGGCTGAACAAAGCACTTTCTCTGACCTGCACGTGGCAGGCACCATCTAGCTTTGCGCCCAGGGAAAAGGTGGCAGCCTTGGGCTCTCAGGTGCCAATGATGGGTCCCCGTTAACACTAGATAAATAACAATCGCTTTCTGTCGTGGCACCTTTTCCCTGGGAGGAATTTTCGTCCGTCTGGAATTCTGGGCTGAAAAACGCCACTTCCCCGGACCCGCAAGTGGAACGCACCGTCGAGCTTTGTGCCCAGGCAAAAGGTGGCAGCCTTGGGCTGTCAGGTACCAATGATGGGGCCCCGTTAACACTAGAAAAATAACACTTGCTTTCTCGCTTGGCACCTTTTCCCAGGGAGGAATTTTCGTCCGTCTGGAAATCTGGGTTCAGAAATGGCACTGCCCCAAACCCGCACAAGGTACACACCGTCGAGCTTTGCGCCCTGGGAAAAGGTGGCAGCCTTGGGCTCTCAGGTGCCAATGATGGTACCCCATTACCCCTACAAAAGGCACAATGACTTTCTGTCCTGGCACCTTTTCCCAGGGAGGAATCTTCATCGGTTTGGAATTCTAGTCTGAGAATCGGCACTTTCCTGGATCCGCAAGTGGAACGCACCATCGAGCTTTGCATCCAGGGAAAAGGTGGCAGTCTTGGGCTCTCAGGTGCCAATGATGGGGCCCCATTACCTTTACAAAAAACACAATGGCTTTCTGTCCTGGCACCTTTTCCCTGGGAGGAGTCTTCATTGGTCTGGAATTCTGGGCTGTAAAATGGAACTTTCTGGGACCAGCATGTGGCACGCACTGTCGTGCTTTGCACCCAGGGAAAAGGAGGCAACCTCTGGCTCTCAGAGGCCAATGACGGGCCCCCATTAACACTAGAAATGGAACAATCGCTTTCTGTCCTGGGAGCCTTTTCCCTGGGAGGAGTCGTCATCCGTCTGGAATCCTGGGCTGAACAAAGCACTCTCTCTGACCTGCACGTGGCAGGCACCATCTAGCTTTGCGCCCAGGGAAGAGGTGACAGCCTTGGGCTCTCAGGTGCCAATGATGGGTCCCCGTTAACACTAGAGAAATAACAATTGCTTTCTGTTTTGGCACCTTTTTCCTGGGAGGAATTTTCGTCCGTCTGGAATTCTGGGCTGAAAAACGGCACTTCCCCGGACCTGCAAGTGGAACGCGCTGTCGAGCTTTGTGCCCAGGCAAAAGGTGGCAGCCTTGGTCTCTCAGGTGCCAATGACGGGCCCCATTACCCCTAGAAAAAGAACAATGGCTTTCTGTCCTGGTACCTTTTCCCAGGGAGGAATCTTCATTGGTCTGGAATTCTGGGCTGAAAACGGCTCTTTCCCTTACCCGCATGTGGCACGCACCGTCGAGCTTTGCGCCCAGGGAAAAGGTGGCAGCCCTGGGCTCTCAGCTGCCAATTGTGGGGCCCCATTACCCCTAGAAAAGGCAGAATGGCTTTCTGTCCTGACACCTTTTCCCAGAGAGGAATTTTCTTCCGTCTGGAATTCTGGGCTGAAAAATGGCCCTTTCCCGGACCCGCACAGAGTATGCACCGTCGAGCTTTGCACCCAGGGAAAAGGTGGCAGCCTTGGGCTCTCAGGTGCCAATGATGGGACCCAATTACCATTACAAAATACACAAAGGCTTTGTCTCCTGGTACCTTTTCCCTCTGAGGAATCTTCATAGGTCTGGAATTCTGGGCTAAAAAATGGCACTTTCCCGGACCCGCATGTGGCACGCACCGTCTAGCTTTGCGCCCAGGGAAAAGGTGGCAGCCCTGGGCTCTCAGCTGCCAATTTTGGGGCCCCATTAACCCTAGAAAAAGCACAATCGCTTTCTGTCCTGGCACCTTTTCCCTGGGAGAAATCTTCATCGGCCTCGAATTCTGGGATGAGAAACAGCACATTTCTGGACCCGCAAGTGGCACGCACCGTCGAGCTTTGCGCTCAGGGAAAAGGTTGCAGCCTTGGGCTCTCAGGTGTCAATGATGGAGCCCCACTAACCCTAGAAAAGGAACAATCGCTTTCTGTCCTGACACCTTTTCCCAGGGAGGAACCTTCATCGGTCTGGAATTCTGGAATGAGAAACGGCAATTTCCCGGACCCTCACGTAGCACGCATGGTCGAGCTTTGCGCCCAGGGTATAGGAGGCAACCTTGGGCTCTCAGGTGCCAATGATGGGGCCCGATTAACCCTAGAAATGGAACAATCGCTTTCTGTCCTGGGAGCCTCTTCCCTGTGAGGAGTCTTCATCCGTCTGAAATTGAGGGCTGAAAAACGGCACTTTCCCGGACAAGAAAGTGGTACGCGCCGTTGATGTTTGTGCCCACGGAAAAGGTGGCAGCCTTGAACTCTGAGGTGCCAATGATGGGGCACCATTGACCCTAGAAAAGGACAATTCGATTTCTGATCTGGCACCTTTTCCCTGGGAGGTGTCTTCGTCCATCTGGAATACTGGGCTGAAAAATGGCACTTCCCCGGACCCGCAAGTGGCACGCGCCGTCGACATTTGCGCCCAGGCAAAAGGTGGCAGCCTTGGGCTCTCAGGTGCCAATGATGGGGACCCGTTAACACTAGAAAAATAACACTTGCTTTCTGTCCTGGCACCATTTCCCAGGGAGGAATCTTCGCCCGTCTGGAAATCTGGGTTCAGAAATGGCACTGCCCCAAACCCGCACAAGGTACACACTGTCGAGCTTTGCGCCCAGGGAAAAGGGGGCAGCCTTGGGTTCTCAGGTGCCAATGATGGTGCCCCATTACCCCTTCAAAAGCCACAATGGCTTTCTGTCCTGGCCCCTTTTCCCAGGGAGGAATCTTCATCGGTTTGGAATTCTGGTCTGAGAATCGGCACTTTCCTGGACCCACAAGTGGAACGCACCATCGAGCTTTGCGTCCAGGGAAAAGGTGGCAGTCTTGGGCTCTCAGGTGCCAATGATGGGGCCCCATTACCTTTACAAAAAGCACAATGGCTTTCTGTCCTGGCACCTTTTCCCTGGGAGGAGTCTTGATTGGTCTGGAATTGTGGGCTGTAAAATGGCACTTTCTGGGACCAGCACGTGGCACGCACTGTCGTGCTTTGCGCCCAGGGAAAAGGAGGCAACCTCTGGCTCTCAGATGCCAATGACGGGCCCCCATTAACACTAGAAATGGAACAATCGCTTTCTGTCCTGGGAGCCTTTTCCCTGGGAGGAGTCGTCATCCGGCTGGAATCTTGGGCTGAACAAAGCACTTTCTCTGACCTGCACGTGGCAGGCACCATCTAGCTTTGCGCCCCGGGAAGAGGTGACAGCCTTGGGCTCTCAGGTGCCAACGATGGGTCCCCGTTAACACTAGAGAAATAACAATTGCTTTCTGTGCTGGCACCTTTTCCCTGGAAGGAATCTTCGTCCGTCTGGAATTCTGGACTGAAAAACGGCACTTCCCCGGACCTGCAAGTGGAACGCACCGTCGAGCTTTGTGTCCAGGCAAAAGGTGGCAGCCTTGAACTCTGAGGTGCCAATGATGGGGCACCATTGACCCTAGAAAAGGACAATTCGATTTCTGACCTGGCACCTTTTCCCTGGGAGGTGTCTTCGTCCGTCTGGAATTCTGGGCTGAAAAATGGCACTTCCCCGGACCCGCAAGTGGCACGCGCCGTAGACATTTGCGCCCAGGCAAAAGGTGGCAGCCTTGGGCTCTCAAGTGCCAATGATGGGGCCCCGTTAACACTAGAAAAATAACACTTGCTTTCTGTCCTGGCACCTTTTTCCCAGGGAGGAATCTTCATTGGTCTGGAATTCTGGGCTGAAAACGGCTCTTTCCCTTACCCGCATGTGGCACGCACCGTCGAGCTTTGTGCCCAGGGAAAAGGGGGCAGCCCTGGGCTCTCAGCTGCCAATTTTGGGGCCCCATTAACCCTAGAAAAGGCAGAATGGCTTTCTGTCCTGGCACCTTTTCCCAGGGAGAAATCTTCGCTGGCCTGGAATTCTGGGATGAGAAACGGCACATTCCCGGACTTGCAAGTGGCACGCGCTGTCGACATTTGCGCCCAGGGAAAAGCTGGCAGCCTTGGGCTCTCAGGTGCCAAAGATGAGGTCCCATTACCCCTAGAAAAGGCACAATGGCTTTCTGTCCTGACACCTTTTCCCAGAGAGGAATCGACTTCCGACTGGAATTCTGGGCTGAAAAACGGCCCTTTCCCGGACCCGCACAGGGTATGCACCGTCGAGCTTTGCACCCAGGGAAAAGGTGGCAGCCTTGGGCTCTCAGGTGCCAATGATGTGGCCCAATTAGCATTACAAAATACACAATGGCTTTGTCTCCTGGTACCTTTTCCCTCTGAGGAATCTTCATAGGTCTGGAATTCTGGGCTGAAAAATGGCACTTTCCCGGACCCGCACGTGGAACGCTCCGTCGAGCTTTGCGCCCAGGGAAAAGGTGGCAGCCTTGGGCTCTCAGGTGTCAATTTTGGGGCCCCATTAACCCTAGAAAAGGCACAATTGCTTTCTGCCCTGGCAACTTTTCCTAGGGAGGAATCTTCATCGGCCTCGAATTCTGGGATGAGAAACAGCACATTCCTGGACCCGCAAGTGGCACGCACCGTCGAGCTTTGCGCCCACGGAAAAGGTGTCAGCCTTGAAGTCTGAGGTGCCAATGATGGGCCACCATTGACCCTAGAAAAGGACAATTCGATTTCTGACCTGGCACCTTTTCCCAGGGAGGTGTCTTCGTCCGTCTGGAATTCTGGGCTGAAAAATGGAACTTCCCCGGACCCGCAAGTGGCACGCGCCGTCGACATTTGCGCCCAGGGAAAAGGTGGCAGCCTTGGGCTCTCAGGTGCCAAAGATGAGGTCCCATTACCCCTAAAAAAGGCACAATGGCTTTCTGTCCTGACACCTTTTCCCAGAGAGGAATCGACTTCCGTCTGGAATTCTGGGCTGAAAAACGGCCCTTTCCCGGACCCGCACAGGGTATGCACCGTCGAGCTTTGCACCCAGGGAAAAGGTGGCAGCCTTGGGCTCTCAGCTGCCAATGATGGGGCCCAATTAGCATAACAAAATACACAATGGCTTTGTCTCCTGGTACCTTTTCCCAGGGAGGAATCTTCATAGGTCTGGAATTCTGGGCTGAAAAATGGCACTTTCCCGGACCCGCACGTGGAACGCTCCGCCGAGCTTTGCGCCCAGGGAAAAGGTGGCAGCCTTGGGCTCTCAGCTGCCAATGATCGTGCTCCATTATCCCTACAAAAGGCACAATTGCTTTCTGTCCTGGCACCTTTTCCCAGGGAGGAATCTTCATCGGTTTGGAATTCTGGTCTGAGAATCGGCACTTTCCTGGACCCACAAGTGGAATGCACCATCGAGCTTTGCGTCCAGGGAAAAGGTGACAGTCTTGGGCTCTCAGGTGCCAATGATGGGGCCCCATTACCTTTACCAAAAGCACAATGTCTTTCTGTCCTGAGAGCCTTTTCCCTGGGAGGAGTCGTCATCCGTCTGGAATCCTGGGCTGAACAAAGCACTTTCTCTGACCTGCACGTGGCAGGCACCATCTAGCTTTGCGCCCAGGGAAAAGGTGGCAGCCTTGGGCTCTCAGGTGCCAACAATGGGTCCCCGTTAACACTAGATAAATAATAATCGCTTTCTGTCGTGGCACCTTTTCCCTGGGAGGAATTTTCGTCCATTTGTAATTCTGGGCTGTAAAACGGCACTTCCCCGGACCTGCAAGTGGAACGCACCGTCGAGCTTTGTGCCCAGGCAAAAGGTGGCAGCCTTGGGCTCTCAGGTGCCAATGATGGGGCCCAATTAGCATAACAAAATACACAATGGCTTTGTCTCCTGGTACCTTTTCCCTCTGAGGAATCTTCATAGGTCTGGAATTCTGGGCTGAAAAATGGCACTTTCCCGGACCCGCACGTGGAACGCTCCGTCGAGCTTTGCGCCCAGGGAAAAGGTGGCAGCCTTGGGCTCTCAGGTGTCAATTTTGGGGCCCCATTAACCCCAGAAAAGGCACAATTGCTTTCTGTCCAGGCACCTTTTCCCAGGGAGAAATCTTCATCGGCCTCGAATTCTGGGATGAGAAACAGCACATTCCTGGACTCGCAAGTGGCACGCACGGTCGAGCTTTGCGCTCAGGGAAAAGGTTGCAGCCTTGGGCTCTCAGGTGTCAATGATGGAGCCCCATTAACCCTAGAAAAGGAACAATCGCTTTCTGTCCTGACACCTTTTCCCAGGGAGGAATCTTCATCGGTCTGTAATTCTGGAATGAGAAACGGCAATTTCCCGGACCCTCACGTAGCACGCATGGTCGAGCTTTGCGCCCAGGGTATAGGAGGCAACCTTGGGCTCTCAGGTGCCAATGATGGAGCCCGATTAACCCTAGAAATGGAACAATCGCTTTTTGTCCTGGGAGCCTCTTCCCTGTGAGGAGTCTTCATCCGTCTGGAATTCAGGGCTGAAAAACGGCACTTTCCCGGACAAGAAAGTGGCACGTGCCGTTGATGTTTGCGCCCACGGAAAAGGTGGCAGCCTTGAACTCTGAGGTGCCAATGATGGGGCACCATTGACCCTAGAAAAGGACAATTCGATTTCTGACCTGGCACCTTTTCCCTGGGAGGTGTCTTCGTCCGTCTGGAATTCTGGGCTGAAAAATGGCACTTCCCCGGACCCGCAAGTGGCACGCGCCATCGACATTTGCGCCCAGGCAAAAGGTGGCAGCCTTGGGCTCTCAGGTGCCAATGATGGGGCCCCATTAACACTAGAAAAATAACACTTGCTTTCTGTCCTGGCATTATTTTCCCAGGGAGGAATCTTCATTGGTCTGGAATTCTGGGCTGAAAACGGCTCTTTCCCTTACCCGCATGTGGCACGCATGGTCGAGCTTTGCGCCCAGGGAAAAGGTGGCAGCCCTGGGCTCTCAGCTGCAAATTTTGGGGCCCCATTAACCCTAGAAAAGGCACAATGGCTTTCTGTCCTGGCACCTTTTCCCAGGGAGAAATCTTCGCTGGCCTGGAATTCTGGGATGAGAAACGGCACATTCCCGGACTTGCAAGTGGCACGCGCCGTCGACATTTGCGTCCAGGGAAAAGGTGGCAGCCTTGGGCTCTCAGGTGCCAAAGATGAGGTCCCATTACCCCTAGAAAAGGCACAATGGCTTTCTGTCCTGATACCTTTTCCCAGAGAGGAATCGACTTCCGTCTGGAATTCTGGGCTGAAAAACGGCCCTTTCCCGGACCCGCACAGGGTACGCACCGTCGAGCTTTGCACCCAGGGAAAAGGTGGCAGCCTTGGGCTCTCAGGTGCCAATGATGGGGCCCAATTAGCATAACAAAATACACAATGGCTTTGTCTCCTGGTACCTTTTCCCTCTGAGGAATCTTCATAGGTCTGGAATTCTGGGCTGAAAAATGGCACTTTCCCGGACCCGCACGTGGAACGCTCCGTCGAGCTTTGCGCCCAGGGAAAAGGTGGCAGCCTTGGGCTCTCAGGTGTCAATTTTGGGGCCCCATTAACCCTAGAAAAGGCACAATTGCTTTCCGTCCAGGCACCTTTTCCCTGGGAGAAATCTTCATCGGCCTCGAATTCTGGGATGAGAAACAGCACATTCCTGGACCCGCAAGTGGCACGCACCGTCGAGCTTTGCACTCAGGGAAAAGGTTGCAGCCTTCGGCTCTCAGGTGTCAATGATGGAGCCCCATTAACCCTAGAAAAGGAAGAATCGCTTTCTGTCCTGACACCATTTCCCAGGGAGGAATCTTCATCGGTCTGTAATTCTGGAATGAGAAACGGCAATTTCCCGGACCCTCACGTAGCACGCATGGTCGAGCGTTGCGCCCTGGGAAAAGGAGGCAGCCTTGGGCTCTCAGCTGCCAATGATGGTGTCCCATTACCTTTACAAAAAACACAATGGCTTTCTGTCCTGGCACCTTTTCCCTGTAACGAGTCTTCATTGGTCTGGAATTCTGGGCTGTAAAATGGCACTTTCTGGGACCAGCACGTGGCACGCACTGTCGTGCTTTGCGCCCAGGGAAAAGGAGACAACCTCTGGCTCTCAGATGCCAATGACGGGCCCCCATTAACACTAGAAATGGAACAATCGCTTTCTGTCCTGGGAGCCCTTTCCCTGGGAGGAGTCGTCATCCGTCTGGAATCCTGGGCTGAACAAAGCACTTTCTCTGACCTGCACGTGGCAGGCACCATCTAGCTTTGCGCCTAGGGAAAAGGTGGCAGCCTTGGGCTCTCAGGTGCCAATGATGAGGCCCCGTTAACACTAGAAAAATAAGACTTGCTTTCTGTCCTGCCACGTTTTCCCAGGGAGGAATCTTTGTCTGTCTGGAAATCTGAGTTCAAAAATGGCACTGGCCCAAACTTGCACAAGGTACACACCGTCGAGCTTTGCGCCCAGGGAAAAGGGGGCAGCCTTGGGCTCTCAGCTGCCAATGATGGTGCCCCATTACCCCTAGAAAAGGCACAATGGCTTTCTGTCCTGGCACCTTTTCCCTGGGAGGAATCTTCATCGGTTTGGAATTCTCGTCTGAGAATCGGCACTTTCCTGGACCCACAAGTGGAATGCACCATCGAGCTTTGCGTCCAGGGAAGAGGTGGCAGTCTTGGGCTCTCAGGTGCCAATGATGGGGCCCCATTACCTTTACAAAAAGCACAATGGCTTTCTGTCCTTGGAGTTTTTTCCCTGGGAGGAGTCGTCATCCGTCTGGAATCCTGGGCTGAACAAAGCACTTTCTCTGACCTGCACGTGGCAGGCACCATCTAGCTTTACGCCCAGGGAAAAGGTGGCAGCCTTAGGCTCTCAGGTGCCAACAATGGGTCCCCGTTAACACTAGATAAATAATAATCGCTTTCTGTCCTGGCACCTTTTCCCTGGGAGGAATTTTCGTCCATCTGGAATTCTGGGCTGAAAAACGGCACTTCCCCGGACCTGCAAGTGGAACGCACCGTCGAGCTTTGCGCCCAGGGAAAAGGTGGCAGTCTTGGGCTCTCAGGTGCCAATGATGGGGCCCCGTTACCCCTAGAGAAAGAACAATGGCTTTCTGTCCTGGCACCTTTTCCCAGGGAGGAATCTTCATTGGTCTGGAATTCTGGGCTGAAAACGGCTCTTTCCCTTACCCGCATGTGGCACGCACCGTCGAGCTTGTGCCCAGGGAAAAGGTGGCAGCCCTGGGCTCTCAGCTGCCAATTCTGGGGCCCCATTAACCCTAGAAAAGGCACAATGGCTTTCTGTCCTGGCACCTTTTTTCCTGGGAGAAATCTTCGCTGTCCTGGAATTCTGGGATGAGAAACGGCCCTTTCCTGGACCCGCACAGGGTATGCACCGTCGAGCTTTGCACCCAGGGAAAAGGTGGCAGCCTTGGGCTCTCAGGTGCCAATGATGGGGCCCAATTAGCATAACAAAATACACAATGGCTTTGTCTCCTGGTACCTTTTCCCAGGGAGGAATCTTCATAGGTCTGGAATTCTGGGCTGAAAAATGGCACTTTCCCGGACCCGCACGTGGAACGCTCCGTCGAGCTTTGCGCCCAGGGAAAAGGTGGCAGCCTTGGGCTCTCAGGTGTCAATTTTGGGGCCCCATTAACCCTAGAAAAGGCACAATTGCTTTCTGTCCTGGCACCTTTTCCCTGGGAGAAATCTTCATCGGCCTCGAATTCTGGGATGAGAAACAGCACATTCCTGGACTCGCAAGTGGCACGCACGGTCGAGCTTTGCGCTCAGGGAAAAGGTTGCAGCCTTGGGCTCTCAGGTGTCAATGATGGAGCCCCATTAACCCTAGAAAAGGAACAATCGCTTTCTGTCCTGACACCTTTTCCCAGGGAGGAATCTTCATCGGTCTGTAATTCTGGAATGAGAAACGGCAATTTCCCGGACCCTCACGTAGCACGCATGGTCGAGCTTTGCACCCAGGGAAAAGGGGGCAGCCTTGGGCTCTCAGCTGCCAATGATGGTGCCCCATTACCCCTACAAAAGGCATAGTGGCTTTCTGTCCTGGCACCTTTTCCCTGGGAGGAATCTTCATCGGTTTGGAATTCTGGTCTGAGAATCGGCACTTTCCTGGACCCGCAAGTGGAATGCACCATCGAGCTTTGCGTCCAGGGAAAAGGTGGCAGTCTTGGGCTCTCAGGTGCCAATGATGGGGCCCCATTACCTTTACAAAAAACACAATGGCTTTCTGTCCTGGCACCTTTTCCCTGGGAGGAGTCTTCATTGGTCTGGAATTCTGGGCTGTAAAATGGCACTTTCTGGGACCAGCACGTGGCACGCACTGTCGTGCTTTGCGCTCAGGGAAAAGGAGGCAACCTCTGGCTCTCAGATGCCAATGACGGGCCCCCATTAACACTAGAAATGGAACAATCGCTTTCTGTCCTGGGAGCCCTTTCCGTGGGTGGAGTCGTCAGCCGTCTGGAATCCTGGGCTGAACAAAGCACTTTCTCTGACCTGCACGTGGCAGGCACCATCTAGCTTTGCGCCTAGGGAAAAGGTGGCAGCCTTGGGCTCTCAGGTGCCAATGATGGGGACCTGTTAACACTAGAAAAATAACACTTGCTTTCTGTCCTGCCACCTTTTCCCAGGGAGGAATCTTCGTCTGTCTGGAAATCTGGGTTCAAAAATGGCACTGGCCCAAACCCGCACAAGGTACACACCGTCGAGCGTTGCGTCCAGGGAAAAGGTGGCAGTCTTGGCCTCTCAGGTGCCAACGATGGGGCCCCATTACCTTTACAAAAAGCACAATGGCTTTCTGTCCTTGGAGCCTTTTCCCTGGGTGGAGTCGTCATCCGTCTGGAATCCTGGGCTGAACAAAGCACTTTCTCTGACCTGCACGTGGCAGGCACCATCTAGCTTTGCGCCCAGGGTAAAGGTGGCAGCCTTGGGCTCTCAGGTGCCAAAAATGGGTCCCCGTTAACACTAGATAAATAATAATCGCTTTCTGTCCTGGCACCTTTTCCCTGGGAGGAATTTTCGTACATCTGTAATTCTGGGCTGAAAAACGGCACTTCCCGGGACCTGCAAGTGGAATGCACCGTCGAGCTTTGTGCCCAGGCAAAAGGTGGCAGCCTTGGGCTCTCAGGTGCCAATGATGGGGCCCCATTACCACTAGAGAAAGAACAATGGCTTTCTGTCCTGGCACCTTTTCCCTGGGAGGAATCTTCATTGGTCTGGAATTCTGGGCTGAAAACGGCTCTTTCCCTTACCCGCATGTGGCACGCACCGTCGAGATTTTTGCCCAGGGAAAAGGTGGCAGCCCTGGGCTCTCAGCTGCCAATTTTGGGGCCCCATTAACCCTAGAAAAGGAACAATCGCTTTCTGTCCTGGCACCTTTTCCCAGGGAGAAATCTTCGCTGTCCTGGAATTCTAGGATGAGAAACGGCCCTTTCCCGGACCCGCACAGGGTATGCACCGTCGAGCTTTGCACCCCGGGAAAAGGTGGCAGCCTTGGGGTCTCAGGTGCCAATGATGGGGCCCAATTAGCATTACAAAATACACAATGGCTTTGTCTCCTGGTACCTTTTCCCTCTGAGGAATCTTCATAGGTCTGGAATTCTGGGCTGAAAAATGGCACTTTCCCGGACCCGCACGTGGAACGCTTCGTCGAGCTTTGCGCCCAGGGAAAAGGTGGCAGCCTTGGGCTCTCAGGTGCCAATGATTGGGCCCCATTACCTTTACAAAAAACACGATGGCTTTCTGTCCTGGCACCTTTTCCCTGGGAGGAGTCTTCATTGGTCTGGAATTCCGGGCTGTAAAATGGCACTTTCTGGGACCAGCACGTGGCACGCACTGTCGTGCTTTGCGCCCAGGGAAAGGAGGCAACCTCTGGCTCTCAGATGCCAATGACGGGCCCCCATTAACACTAGAAATGGAACAATCGCTTTCTGTCCTGGGAGCCCTTTTCCTGGGTGGAGTCGTCAGCCGTCTGGAATCCTGGGCTGAACAAAGCACTTTCTCTGACCTGCACGTGGCAGGCACCATCTAGCTTTGCGCCCAGGCAAAAGGTGGCAGCCTTGGGCTCTCAGGTGCCAATGATGGGGCCCCGTTAACACTAGAAAAATAACACTTGCTTTCTGTCCTGCCACCTTTTCCCAGGGAGGAATCTTCGTCCGTCTGGAAATCTGGGTTCAAAAATGGCACTGGCCCAAACCCGCACAAGGTACACACTGTCGAGCTTTGCGCCCAGGGAAAAGGGGGCATCCTTGGGCTCTCAGGTGCCAATGATGGTGCCCCATTACCCCTAGAAAAGGCACAATGGCTTTCTGTCCTGGCACCTTTTCCCAGGGAGGAATCTTCATCGGTTTGGAATTCTGGTCTGAGAATCGGCACTTTCCTGGACCCGCAAATGGAACGCACCATCGAGCTTTGCGTCCAGGGAAGAGGTGGCAGTCTTGGGCTCTCAGGTGCCAATGATGGGGCCCCATTACCTTTACAAAAAGCACAATGGCTTTCTGTCCTTGGAGTTTTTTCCCTGGGAGGAGTCGTCATCCGTCTGGAATCCTTGGCTGAACAAAGCACTTTCTCCGACCTGCACGTGGCAGGCACCATCTAGCTTTGCGCCCAGGGTAAAGGTGGCAGCCTTGGGCTCTCAGGTGTCAATTTTGGGGCCCCATTAACCCTAGAAAAGGCACAATTGCTTTCTGCCCTGGCACCTTTTCCCTGGGAGAAATCTTCATCGGCCTCGAATTCTGGGATGAGAAACAGCACATTCCTGGACCCGCAAGTGGCACGCACTGTCGAGCTTTGCGCTCAGGGAAAAGGTTGCAGCCTTCGGCTCTCAGGTGTCAATGATGGAGCCCCATTAACCCTAGAAAAGGAACAATGGCTTTCTGTCCTGACACCTTTTCCCAGGGAGGAATCTTCATCGGTCTGGAATTCTGGAATGAGAAACGGCAATTTCCCGGACCCTCACGTAGCACGCATGGTTGAGCTTTGCGCCCAGGGTATAGGAGGCAACCTTGGGCTCTCAGGTGCCAATGATGGAGCCCGATTAACCCTAGAAATGGAACAATCACTTTCTTTCCTGGGAGCCTCTTCCCTGTGAGGAGTCTTCATCCGTCTGGAATTCAGGGCTGAAAAACGGCACTTTCCCGGACAAGAAAGTGGTACGTGCCGTTGATGTTTGCGCCCACGGAAAAGGTGGCAGCCTTGAACTCTCAGGTGCCAATGATGGGGCACCATTGACCCTAGAAAAGGACAATTCGATTTCTGATCTGGCAACTTTTCCCTGGGAGGTGTCTTCGTCCATCTGGAATTCTTGGCTGAAAAATGGCACTTTCTCAGACCCGCAAGTGGCACCCGCCGTCGACATTTGCGCCCAGGCAAAAGGTGGCAGCCTTGGGCTCTCAGGTGCCAATGATGAGGCCCCGTTAACACTAGAAAAATAACACTTTCTTTCTGTCTTGGCACCTTTTCCCAGGGAGGAATCTTCGTCCGTCTGGAAATCTCGGTTCAAAAATGGCACTGCCCCAATCCCGCACAAGGTACACACTGTCGAGCTTTGCGCCCAGGGAAAAGGGGGCAGCCTTGGGCTCTCAGCTGCCACTGATGGTGCCCCATTACCCCTACAAAAGGCACAATGGCTTTCTGTCCTGACATATTTTCCCAGAGAGGAATCGACTTCCGTCTGGAATTCTGGGCTGAAAAACGGCCTTTTCCCGGACCCGCACAGGGTATGCACCGTCGAGCTTTGCACCCAGGGAAAAGGTGGCAGCCTTGGGCTCTCAGGTGCCAATGATGGGGCCCAATTAGCATTACAAAATACACAATGGCTTTGTCTCCTGGTACCTTTTCCCTCTGAGGAATCTTCATAGGTCTGGAATTCTGGGCTGAAAAATGGCACTTTCCCGGACCTGCACGTGGAACGCTCCGTCGAGCTTTGCGCCCAGGGAAAAGGTGTCAGCCTTGGGCTCTCAGGTGTCAATTTTGGGGCCCCATTAACCCTAGAAAAGGTACAATTGCTTTCTGTCCTGGCACCTTTTCCCAGGGAGAAATCATCGGCCTCGAATTCTGGGATGAGAAACAGCACATTCCTGGACCCGCAAGTGGCACGCACCATCGAGCTTTGCGCTCAGGGAAAAGGTTGCAGCCTTCGGCTCTCAGGTGTCAATGATGGAGCCCCATTAACCCTAGAAAAGGAACAATCGCTTTCTGTCCTGACAACTTTTCCCAGGGAGGAATCTTCATTGGTCTGGAATTCTGGAATGAGAAACAGCAATTTCCCGGACCCTCACGTAGCACGCATGGTTGAGCTTTGCGCCCAGGGTATAGGAGGCAACCTTGGGCTCTCAGGTGCCAATGATGGAGCCCGATTAACCCTAGAAATGGAACATTCGCTTTCTTTCCTGGGAGCCTCTTCCCTGTGAGGAGTCTTCATCCGTCTGGAATTGAGGGCTGAAAAACGGCACTTTCCCGGACAAGAAATTGGTACGTGCCGTTGATGTTTGCGCCCACAAAAAAGGTGGCAGCCTTGAACTCTCAGGTGCCAATGATGGGGCACCATTGACCCTAGAAAAGGACAATTCGATTTCTGACCTGGCACATTTTCCCTGGGAGGTGTCTTTGCCGTCTGGAATTCTGGGCTGAAAAATGGCACTTCCCCGAACCCGCAAGTGGCACGCGCCATCGACATTTGCTCCCAGGGAAAAGGTGGCAGCCTTGGGCTCTCAGGTGCCAATGATTGGGCACGTTAACACTAGAAAAATAACACTTTCTTTCTGTCCTGGCACCTTTTCCCAGGGAGGAATCTTCGTCCGTCTGGAAATCTGGGTTCAAAAATGGCACGGCCCCAAACCCGCACAAGGTACACACCGTCGAGCTTTGCGCCCAGGGAAAAGGGGGCAGCCTTGTGCTCTCAGGTGCCAATGATGGTGCCCCATTACCCCTAGAAAAGGCACAATGGCTTTCTGTCCTGGCACCTTTTCCCAGGGAGGAATCTTCATCGGTTTGGAATTCTGGTCTGAGAATCGGCACTTTCCTGGACCCGCAAGTGGAACGCACCATCGAGCTTTGTGTCCAGGGAAAAGGTGGCAGTCTTGGGCTCTCAGGTGCCAATGATGGGGCCCCATTACCTTTACAAAAAACACAATGGCTTTCTGTCCTGGCACCTTTTCCCTGGGAGGGGTCTTCATTGGTCTGGAATTCCGGGCTGTAAAATGGCACTTTCTGGGACCAGCACGTGGCACGCACTGTCGTGCTTTGCGCCCAGGGAAAAGGAGGCAACCTCTGGCTCTCAGATGCCAATGACGGGCCCCCATTAACACTAGAAATGGAACAATCGCTTTCTGTCCTGGGAGCCCTTTTCCTGGGTGGAGTCGTCAGCCGTCTGGAATCCTGGGCTGAACAAAGCACTTTCTCTGACCTGCACGTGGCAGGCACCGTCGAGCTTTGCGCCCAGGCAAAAGGCGGCAGCCTTGGGCTCTCAGGTGCCAATGATGGGGCCCCGTTAACACTAGAAAAATAACACTTTCTTTCTGTTCTGGCACCTTTTCCCAGGGAGGAATCTTCGTCCGTCTGGAAATCTGGGTTCAAAAATGGCACTGGCCCAAACCCGCACAAGGTACACACCGTCGAGCTTTGCGCCCAGGGAAAAGGGGGCAGCCTTGGGCTCTCAGGTGCCAATGATGGTGCCCCATTACCCCTACAAAAGGCACAATGGCTTTCTGTCCTGGCACCTATTCCCAGGGAGGAATCTTCATCGGTTTGGAATTCTGGTCTGAGAATCGGCACTTTCCTGGACCCGCAAGTGGAACGCACCATCGAGCTTTGCGTCCAGGGAAAAGGTGGCAGTCTTGGGCTCTCAGGTGCCAATGATGGGGCCCCATTACCTTTACAAAAAGCACAATGGCTTTTTGTCCTGGGAGCCCTTTCCCTGGGAGGAGTCGTCATCCGTCTGGAATCCTTGGCTGAACAAAGCACTTTCTCCGACCTGCACGTGGCAGGCACCATCTAGCTTTGCGCCCAGGGTAAAGGTGGCAGCCTTGGGCTCTCAGGTGCCAACAATGTGTCCCCGTTAACACTAGATAGATAACAATCGCTTTCTGTCGTGGCACCTTTACCCTGGGAGGAATTTTCGTCCATCTGGAATTCTGGGCTGAAAAACGGCTCTTTCCCTTACCCGCATGTGGCATGCACCGTCGAGCTTTGCGCCCAGGGAAAAGGTGGCAGCCCTGGGCTCTCAGCTGCCAATTGTGGGGCCCCATTAACCCTAGAAAAGGCACAATCGCTTTCTGTCCTGGCACCTTTTCCCAGGGAGGAATCTTCGCTGGCCTGGAATTCTGGGATGAGAAACGGCACATTCCCGGACTTGCAAGTGGCACGCGACATCGACATTTGCGCCCAGGGAAAAGGGGGCAGCCTTGGGCTCTCAGGTGCCAAAGATGAGGTCCCATTACCCCTAGAAAAGGCACAATGGCTTTCTGTCCTGACACCTTTTCCCAGAGAGGAATCGACTTCCGTCTGGAATTCTGGGCTGAAAAACGGCCCTTTCCCGGACCCGCACAGGGTATGCACCGTCGAGCTTTGCACCCAGGGAAAAGGTGGCAGCCTTGGGCTCTCAGGTGCCAATGATGGGGCCCAATTAGCATTACAAAATACACAATGGCTTTGTCTCCTGGTACATTTTCCCTCTGAGGAATCTTCATAGGTCTGGAATTCTGGGCTGAAAAATGGCACTTTCCCGGACCCGCACGTGGAACGCTCAGTCGAGCTTTGCGCCCAGGGAAAAGGTGGCAGCCTTGGGCTCTGAGGTGTCAATTTTGGAGCCCCATTAACCCTAGAAACGGTACAATTGCTTTCTGCCCTGGCACCTTTTCCCTGGGAGAAATCTTCATCGGCCTCGAATTCTGGGATGAGAAACAGCACATTCCTGGACCCGCAAGTGGCACGCACGGTCGAGCTTTGCGCTCAGGGAAAAGGTTGCAGCCCTCGGCTCTCAGGTGTCAATGATGGAGCCCCATTAACCCTAGAAAAGGAACAATCGCTTTCTGTCCTGACACCTTTTCCCAGGGAGGAATCTTCATCGGTCTGGAACTCTGGAATGAGAAACGGCAATTTCCCGGACCCTCTCGTAGCACGCATGGTCGAGCTTTGCGCCCAGGGCATAGGAGGCAACCTTGGGCTCTCAGGTGCCAATGATGGAGCCTGATTAACCCTAGAAATGGAACAATCGCTTTCTTTCCTGGGAGCCTCTTCCCTGTGAGGAGTCTTCATCCGTCTGGAATTCAGGGCTGAAAAACGGCACCTTCCCAGACAAGAAAGTGGTACGTGCCGTTGATGTTTGCGCCCACAAAAAAGGTGGCAGCCTTGAAGTCTGAGGTGCCAATGATGGGGCACCATTGACCCTAGAAAAGGACAATTCGATTTCTAACCTGGCACCTTTTCCCTGGGAGGTGTCTTCGTCCGTCTGGAATTCTGGGCTGAAAAATGGCACTTCCCCGGACCCGCAAGTGGCACGCGCCGTCGACATTTGCGCCCAGGCAAAAGGTGGCAGCCTTGGGCTCTCAGGTGCCAATGATGGGGCCCCGTTAACACTAGAAAAATAACACTTGCTTTCTGTCCTGGCACCTTTTCCCAGGGAGGAATCTTCGTCCGTCTGGAAATCTGGGTTCAAAAATGGTACTGCCCCAAACCCGCACAAGGTACACACCGTCGAGCTTTGCGCCCAGGGAAAAGGGGGCAGCCTTGGGCTCTCAGGTGCCAATGATGGTTCCCCATTACCCCTACAAAAGGCATAATGGCTTTCTGTCCTGGCACCTTTTCCCAGGGAGGAATCTTCATCGGTTTGGAATTCTGGTCTGAGAATCGGCACTTTCCTGGACCCGCAAGTGGAACGCACCATCGAGATTTGCGTCCAGGGGAAAGGTTGCAGCCTTCGGCTCTCAGGTGCCAATGATGGGGCCCCATTACCTTTACAAAAAACACAATGGCTTTCTGTCCTGGCACCTTTTCCCTGGGAGGAGTCTTCATTGGTCTGGAATTCTGGGCTGTAAAATGGCACTTTCTGGGACCAGCACGTGGCACGCACTGTCGTGCTTTGCGCTCAGGGAAAACAGGCAACCTCTGGCTCTCAGATGCCAATGACGGGCCCCCATTAACACAAGAAATGGAACAATCGCTTTCTGTCCTGGGAGCCCTTTCCCTGGGAGGAGTCGTCATCCGTCTGGAATCCTGGGCTGAACAAAGCACTTTCTCTGACCTGCACGTGGCAGGCACCATCTAGCTTTGCGCCCAGGGAAGAGGTGACAGCCTTGGGCTCTCAGGTGCCAATGATGGGTCCCCGTTAACACTAGATAAATAACTATCGCTTTCTGTCCTGGCACCTTTTCCCAGGGAGGTGTCTTCGTCCTCTGGAATTCTGGACTGAAAAACGGCACTTCCCCGGACCTGCAAGTGGAACGCACCGTCGAGCTTTTTGCCCAGGGAAAAGGTGGCAGCCTTGGGCTCTCAGGTGCCAATGAAGCGGCCCCATTACCCCTAGAAAAAGAACAATGGCTTTCTGTCCTGGCACCTTTTCCCTGGGAGGAATCTTCATTGGTCTGGAATTCTGGGCTGAAAACGGCTCTTTCCCTTACCCGCATGTGGCACGCATCGTCGAGCTTTGCGCCCAGGGAAAAGGTGGCAGCCCTGGCCTCTCAGCTGCCAATTTTGGGGCCCCATTAACCCTAGAAAAGGCACAATCGCTTTCTGTCCTGGCACCTTTTCCCAGGGAGAAATCTTCGCTGGCCTGGAATTCTGGGATGAGAAACGGCACATTCCCGGACTTGCAAGTGGCACGCGCCGTCGACATTTGCGCCCAGGCAAAAGGTGGCAGCCTTGGGCTCTCAGGTGCCAAAGATGAGGTCCCATTACCCCTAGAAAAGGCACAATGGCTTTCTGTCCTGACACCTTTTCCCAGAGAGGAATCAACTTCCGTCTGGAATTCTGGGCGGAAAAACGGCCCTTTCCCGGACCCACACAGGGTATGCACCGTCGAGCTTTGCACCCAGGGAAAATGTGGCAGCCTTGGGCTCACAGGTGCCAATGATGGGGCCCAATTAGCATTACAAAATACACAATGGCTTTGTCTCCTGGTACCTTTTCCCTCTGAGGAATCTTCATAGGTCTGGAATTCTGGGCTGAAAAATGGCACTTTCCGTGACCCGCACGTGGAACGCTTCGTCGAGCTTTGCGCCCAGGGAAAAAGTGGCAGCCTTGGGCTCTGAGGTGTCAATTTTGGAGCCCCATTAACCCTAGAAAAGGAACAATTGCTTTCTGCCCTGGCACCTTTTCCCTGGGAGAAATCTTCGCTGGCCTCGAATTCTGGGATGAGAAACAGCACATTCCTGGACCCGCAAGTGGCACGCACCGTCGAGCTTTGCGCTCAGGGAAAAGGTTGCAGCCTTCGGCTCTCAGGTGTCAATGATGGAGCCCCATTAACCCTAGAAAAGGAACAATCGCTTTCTGTCCTGACACCTTTTCCCAGGGAGGAATCTTCATCGGTCTGGAACTCTGGAATGAGAAACGGCAATTTCCCGGACCCTCTCGTAGCACGCATGGTCGAGCTTTGCGCCCAGGGCATAGGAGGCAACCTTGGGCTCTCAGGTGCCAATGATGGAGCCTGATTAACCCTAGAAATGGAACAATCGCTTTCTTTCCTGGGAGCCTCTTCCCTGTGAGGAGTCTTCATCCGTCTGGAATTCAGGGCTGAAAAACGGCACTTTCCCAGACAAGAAAGTGGTACGTGCCGTTGATGTTTGCGCCCACAAAAAAGGTGGCAGCCTTGAAGTCTGAGGTGCCAATGATGGGGCACCATTGACCCTAGAAAAGGACAATTCGATTTCTAACCTGGCACCTTTTCCCTGGGAGGTGTCTTCGTCCGTCTGGAATTCTGGGCTGAAAAATGGCACTTCCCCGGACCCGCAAGTGGCACGCGCCGTCGACATTTGCGCCCAGGCAAAAGGTGGCAGCCTTGGGCTCTCAGGTGCCAATGATGGGGCCCCGTTAACACTAGAAAAATAACACTTGCTTTCTGTCCTGGCACCTTTTCCCAGGGAGGAATCTTCGTCCGTCTGGAAATCTGGGTTCAAAAATGGTACTGCCCCAAACCCGCACAAGGTACACACCGTCGAGCTTTGCGCCCAGGGAAAAGGGGGCAGCCTTGGGCTCTCAGGTGCCAATGATGGTTCCCCATTACCCCTACAAAAGGCATAATGGCTTTCTGTCCTGGCACCTTTTCCCAGGGAGGAATCTTCATCGGTTTGGAATTCTGGTCTGAGAATCGGCACTTTCCTGGACCCGCAAGTGGAACGCACCATCGAGATTTGCGTCCAGGGGAAAGGTTGCAGCCTTCGGCTCTCAGGTGCCAATGATGGGGCCCCATTACCTTTACAAAAAACACAATGGCTTTCTGTCCTGGCACCTTTTCCCTGGGAGGAGTCTTCATTGGTCTGGAATTCTGGCCTGTAAAATGGCACTTTCTGGGACCAGCACGTGGCACGCACGGTCGTGCTTTGCGCTCAGGGAAAACAGGCAACCTCTGGCTCTCAGATGCCAATGACGGGCCCCCATTAACACAAGAAATGGAACAATCGCTTTCTGTCCTGGGAGCCCTTTCCCTGGGAGGAGTCGTCATCCGTCTGGAATCCTGGGCTGAACAAAGCACTTTCTCTGACCTGCACGTGGCAGGCACCATCTAGCTTTGCGCCCAGGGAAGAGGTGACAGCCTTGGGCTCTCAGGTGCCAATGATGGGTCCCCGTTAACACTAGATAAATAACTATCGCTTTCTGTCCTGGCACCTTTTCCCAGGGAGGTGTCTTCGTCCTCTGGAATTCTGGACTGAAAAACGGCACTTCCCCGGACCTGCAAGTGGAACGCACCGTCGAGCTTTTTGCCCAGGGAAAAGGTGGCAGCCTTGGGCTCTCAGGTGCCAATGAAGCGGCCCCATTACCCCTAGAAAAAGAACAATGGCTTTCTGTCCTGGCACCTTTTCCCTGGGAGGAATCTTCATTGGTCTGGAATTCTGGGCTGAAAACGGCTCTTTCCCTTACCCGCATGTGGCACGCATCGTCGAGCTTTGCGCCCAGGGAAAAGGTGGCAGCCCTGGCCTCTCAGCTGCCAATTTTGGGGCCCCATTAACCCTAGAAAAGGCACAATCGCTTTCTGTCCTGGCACCTTTTCCCAGGGAGAAATCTTCGCTGGCCTGGAATTCTGGGATGAGAAACGGCACATTCCCGGACTTGCAAGTGGCACGCGCCGTCGACATTTGCGCCCAGGCAAAAGGTGGCAGCCTTGGGCTCTCAGGTGCCAAAGATGAGGTCCCATTACCCCTAGAAAAGGCACAATGGCTTTCTGTCCTGACACCTTTTCCCAGAGAGGAATCAACTTCCGTCTGGAATTCTGGGCGGAAAAACGGCCCTTTCCCGGACCCACACAGGGTATGCACCGTCGAGCTTTGCACCCAGGGAAAATGTGGCAGCCTTGGGCTCACAGGTGCCAATGATGGGGCCCAATTAGCATTACAAAATACACAATGGCTTTGTCTCCTGGTACCTTTTCCCTCTGAGGAATCTTCATAGGTCTGGAATTCTGGGCTGAAAAATGGCACTTTCCGTGACCCGCACGTGGAACGCTTCGTCGAGCTTTGCGCCCAGGGAAAAAGTGGCAGCCTTGGGCTCTGAGGTGTCAATTTTGGAGCCCCATTAACCCTAGAAAAGGCACAATTGCTTTCTGCCCTGGCACCTTTTCCCTGGGAGAAATCTTCGCTGGCCTCGAATTCTGGGATGAGAAACAGCACATTCCTGGACCCGCAAGTGGCACGCACCGTCGAGCTTTGCGCTCAGGGAAAAGGTTGCAGCCTTCGGCTCTCAGGTGTCAATGATGGAGCCCCATTAACCCTAGAAAAGGAACAATCGCTTTCTGTCCTGACACCTTTTCCCAGGGAGGAATCTTCATCGGTCTGGAACTCTGGAATGAGAAACGGCAATTTCCCGGACCCTCTCGTAGCACGCATGGTCGAGCTTTGCGCCCAGGGCATAGGAGGCAACCTTGGGCTCTCAGGTGCCAATGATGGAGCCTGATTAACCCTAGAAATGGAACAATCGCTTTCTTTCCTGGGAGCCTCTTCCCTGTGAGGAGTCTTCACCCGTCTGGAATTCAGGGCTGAAAAACGGCACTTTCCCAGACAAGAAATTGGTATGTGCTGTTGATGTTTGCGCCCACGGAAAAGGTGGCAGCCTTGAAGTCTGAGGTGCCAATGATGGGGCACCATTGACCCTAGAAAAGGACAATTCGATTTCTGACCTGGCACCTTTTCCCTGGGAGGTGTCTTCGTCCGTCTGGAATTCTGGGCTGAAAAATGGCACTTCCCCGGACCCGCAAGTGGCACGCGCCGTCGACATTTGCGCCCAGGCAAAAGGTGGCAGCCTTGGGCTCTCAGGTGCCAATGATGGGGCCCTGTTAACACTAGAAAAATAACACTTGCTTTCTGTCCTGGCACCTTTTCCCAGGGAGGAATCTTCGTCCGTCTTGAAATCTGGGTTCAAAAATGGTACTGCCCCAAACCCGCACAAGGTACACACCGTCGAGCTTTGCGCCCAGGGAAAAGGGGGCAGCCTTGGGCTCTCAGGTGCCAATGATGGTTCCCCATTACCCCTACAAAAGGCATAATGGCTTTCTGTCCTGGCACCTTTTCCCAGGGAGGAATCTTCATCGGTTTGGAATTCTGGTCTGAGAATCGGCACTTTCCTGGACCCGCAAGTGGAACGCACCATCGAGATTTGCGTCCAGGGGAAAGGTGGCAGTCTTGGGTTCTCAGGTGCCAATGATGGGGCCCCATTACCTTTACAAAAAACACAATGGCTTTCTGTCCTGGCACCTTTTCCCTGGGAGGAGTCTTCATTGGTCTGGAATTCTGGGCTGTAAAATGGCACTTTCTGGGACCAGCACGTGGCACGCACTGTCGTGCTTTGCGCTCAGGGAAAAGAGGCAACCTCTGGCTCTCAGATGCCAATGACGGGCCCCCATTAACACTAGAAATGGAACAATCGCTTTCTGTCCTGGGAGCCCTTTCCCTGGGAGGAGTCGTCATCCGTCTGGAATCCTGGGCTGAACAAAGCACTTTCTCTGACCTGCACGTGGCAGGCACCATCTAGCTTTGCGCCCAGGGAAGAGGTGACAGCCTTGGGCTCTCAGGTGCCAATGATGGGTCCCCGTTAACACTAGATAAATAACTATCGCTTTCTGTCCTGGCACCTTTTCCCAGGGAGGTGTCTTCGTCCTCTGGAATTCTGGACTGAAAAACGACACTTCCCCGGACCTGCAAGTGGAACACACCGTCGAGCTTTTTGCCCAGGGAAAAGGTGGCAGCGTTGGGCTCTCAGGTGCCAATGATGGGGCCCCATTACCCCTAGAAAAAGAACAATGGCTTTCTGTCCTGGCACCTTTTCCCTGGGAGGAATCTTCATTGGTCTGGAATTCTGGGCTGAAAACGGCTCTTTCCCTTACCCGCATGTGGCACGCATCGTCGAGCTTTGCGCCCAGGGAAAAGGTGGCAGCCCTGGGCTCTCAGCTGCCAATTTTGGGGCCCCATTAACCCTAGAAAAGGCACAATCGCTTTCTGTCCTGGCACCTTTTCCCAGGGAGAAATCTTCGCTGGCCTGGAATTCTGGGATGAGAAACGGCACATTCCCGGACTTGCAAGTGGCACGCGTCGTCGACATTTGCGCCCAGGGAAAAGGTGGCAGCCTTGGGCTCTCAGGTGCCAAAGATGAGGTCCCATTACCCCTAGAAAAGGCACAATGGCTTTCTGTCCTGACACCTTTTCCCAGAGAGGAATAGACTTCCGTCTGGAATTCTGGGCGGAAAAACGGCCCTTTCCCGGACCCACACAGGGTATGCACCGTCGAGCTTTGCAGCCAGGGAAAATGTGGCAGCCTTGGGCTCACAGGTGCCAATGATGGGGTCCAATTAGCATTACAAAATACACAATGGCTTTGTCTCCTGGTACCTTTTCCCTCTGAGGAATCTTCATAGGTCTGGAATTCTGGGCTGAAAAATGGCACTTTCCGTGACCCGCACGTGGAACGCTCCGTCGAGCTTTGCGCCCAGGGAAAAAGTGGCAGCCTTGGGCTCTGAGGTGTCAATTTTGGGGCCCCATTAACCCTAGAAAAGGCACAATTGCTTTCTGCCCTGGCACCTTTTCCCTGGGAGAAATCTTCGCTGGCCTCGAATTCTGGGATGAGAAACAGCACATTCCTGGACCCGCAAGTGGCACGCACCGTCGAGCTTTGCGCTCAGGGAAAAGGTTGCAGCCTTCGGCTCTCAGGTGTCAATGATGGAGCCCCATTAACCCTAGAAAAGGAACAATGGCTTTCTGTCCTGACACCTTTTCCCAGGGAGGAATCTTCATTGGTCTGGAATTCTGGAATGAGAAACGGCAATTTCCCGGACCCTCACGTAGCACGCATGGTCGAGCTTTGCGCCCAGGGTATAGGAGGCAACCTTGGGCTCTCAGGTGCCAATGATGGGGCCCGATTAACCCTAGAAATGGAACAATCGCTTTCTTTCCTGGGAGCCTCTTCCCTGTGAGGAGTCTTCATCTGTTCCGGAATTCAGGGCTGAAAAACGGCACTTTCCCGGCCAAGAAAGTGGTACGTGCCGTTGATGTTTGCGCCCACGGAAAAGGTGTCAGCCTTGAAGTCTGAGGTGCCAATGATGGGGCACCATTGACCCTAGAAAAGGACAATTCGATTTCTGACCTGGCACCTTTTCCCTGGGAGGTGTCTTCGTCCGTCTGGAATTCTGGGCTGAAAAATGGCACTTCCCCGGACCCGCAAGTGGCACGCGCCGTCGACATTTGCGCCCAGGCAAAAGGCGGCAGCCTTGGGCTCTCAGCTGCCAATGATGGGGCCCCGTTAACACTAGAAAAATAACACTTGCTTTCTGTCCTGGCACCTTTTCCCAGGGAGGAATCTTCGTCCGTCTGGAAATCTGGGTTCAAAAATGGCACTGCCCCAATCCCGCACAAGGTACACACTGTCGTGCTTTGCGCCCAGGGAAAAGGAGGCAACCTCTGGCTCTCAGATGCCAATGACGGGCCCCCATTAACACTAGAAATGGAACAATCGCTTTCTGTCCTGGGAGCCCTTTCCCTGGGAGGAGTTGTCATCCGTCTGGAATCCTGGGCTGAACAAAGCACTTTCTCTGACCTGCACGTGGCAGGCACCATCCAGCTTTGCGCCCAGGGAAAAGGTGGCAGCCTTGGGCTCTCAGGTGCCAAAGATGAGGCCCCATTACCCCTACAAAAGGCACAATGGCTTTCTGTCCTGACACCTTTTCCCAGAGAGGAATCGACTTCCGTCTGGAATTCTGGGCTGAAAAACGGCCCTTTCCCGGACCCGCACAGGGTATGCACCGTCGAGCTTTGCACCCAGGGAAAAGGTGGCAGCCTTGGGCTCTCAGGTGCCAATGATGGGGCCCAATTAGCATTACAAAATACACAATGGCTTTGTCTCCTGGTACCTTTTCCCTCTGAGGAATCTTCATAGGTCTGGAATTCTGGGCTGAAAAATGGCACTTTCCCGGACCCGCACGTGGAACGCTCCGTCGAGCTTTGCGCCCAGGGAAAAGGTGTCAGCCTTGGGCTCTCGGGTGTCAATTTTGGGGCCCCATTAACCCTAGAAAAGGTACAATTGCTTTCTGTCCTGGCACCTTTTCCCAGGGAGAAATCTTCATCGGCCTCGAATTCTGGGATGAGAAACAGCACATTCCTGGACCCGCAAGTGGCACGCACAGTTGAGCTTTGCGCTCAGGGAAAAGGTTGCAGCCTTCGGCTCTCAGGTGTCAATGATGGAGCCCCATTAACCCTAGAAAAGGAACAATGGCTTTCTGTCCTGACACCTTTTCCCAGGGAGGAATCTTCATTGGTCTGGAATTCTGGAATGAGAAACGGCAATTTCCCGGACCCTCACGTAGCACGCATGGTCGAGCTTTGCGCCCAGGGTATAGGAGGCAACCTTGGGCTCTCAGGTGCCAATGATGGAGCCCGATTAACCCTAGAAATGGAACATTCGCTTTCTTTCCTGGGAGCCTCTTCCCTGTGAGGAGTCTTCATCCGTCTGGAATTGAGGGCTGAAAAACGGCACTTTCCCAGACAAGAAATTGGTACGTGCCGTTGATGTTTGCGCCCACGGAAAAGGTGGCAGCCTTGAAGTCTGAGGTGCCAATGATGGGGCACCATTGACACTAGAAAAGGACAATTCGATTTCTGACCTGGCACATTTTCCCTGGAAGGTGTCTTTGCCATCTGGAATTCTGGGCTGAAAAATGGCACTTCCCCGAACCCGCAAGTGGCACGCGCCGTCGACATTTTCTCCCAGGGAAAAGGTGGCAGCCTTGGGCTCTCAGGTGCCAATGATTGGGCCCCGTTAACACTAGAAAAATAACACTTGCTTTCTGTCCTGGCACCTTTTCCCTGGGAGGAATCTTCGTCCGTCTTGAAATCTGGGTTCAAAAATGGCACTGGCCCAAACCCGCACAAGGTACACACCGTCGAGCTTTGCGCCCAGGGAAAAGGGGGCAGCCTTGGGCTCTCAGCTGCCAATGATGGTGCCCCATTACCCCTAGAAAAGGCACAATGGCTTTCTGTCCTGGCACCTTTTCCCAGGGAGGAATCTTCATCGGTTTGGAATTCTGGTCTGAGAATCGGCACTTTCCTGGACCCGCAAGTGGAACGCACCATCGAGCTTTGTGTCCAGGGAAAAGGTGGCAGTCTTGGGCTCTCAGGTGCCAATGATGGGGCCCCATTACCTTTACAAAAAACACAATGGCTTTCTGTCCTGGCACCTTTTCCCTGGGAGGAGTCTTGATTGGTCTGGAATTCCGGGCTGTAAAATGGCACTTTCTGGGACCAGCACGTGGCACGCACTGTCGTGCTTTGCGCCCAGGGAAAAGGAGGCAACCTCTGGCTCTCAGATGCCAATGACGGGCCCCCATTAACACTAGAAATGGAACAATCGCTTTCTGTCCTGGGAGCCCTTTTCCTGGGTGGAGGCGTCAGCCGTCTGGAATCCTGGGCTGAACAAAGCACTTTCTCTGACCTGCACGTGGCAGGCACCATCTAGCTTTGCGCCCAGGGAAAAGGCGGCAGCCTTGGGCTCTCAGGTGCCAATGATGGGGCCCCGTTAACACTAGAAAAATAACACTTGCTTTCTGTCCTGCCACCTTTTCCCAGGGAGGAATCTTCGTCCGTCTGGAAATCTGGGTTCAAAAATGGCACTGGCCCAAACCCGCACAAGGTACACACCGTCGAGCTTTGCGCCCAGGGAAAAGGGGGCAGCCTTGGGCTCTCAGGTGCCAATGATGGTGCCCCATTACCCCTAGAAAAGGCACAATGGCTTTCTGTCCTGGCCCCTTTTCCCAGGGAGGAATCTTCATCGGTTTGGAATTCTGGTCTGAGAATCGGCACTTTCCTGGACTCGCAAGTGGAACGCACCATCGAGCTTTGCGTCCAGGGAAAAGGTGGCAGTCTTGGGCTCTCAGGTGCCAATGATGGGGCCCCATTACCTTTACAAAAAGCACAATGGCTTTTTGTCCTGGGAGCCTTTTCCCTGGGAGGAGTCGTCATCCGTCTGGAATCCTTGGCTGAACAAAGCACTTTCTCCGACCTGCACGTGGCAGGCACCATCTAGCTTTGCGCCCAGGGTAAAGGTGGCAGCCTTGGGCTCTCAGGTGCCAACAATGTGTCCCCGTTAACACTAGATAGATAACAATCGCTTTCTGTCGTGGCACCTTTACCCTGGGAGGAATTTTCGTCCATCTGGAATTCTGGGCTGAAAAACGGCTCTTTCCCTTACCCGCATGTGGCATGCACCGTCGAGCTTTGCGCCCAGGGAAAAGGTGGCAGCCCTGGGCTCTCAGCTGCCAATTTTGGGGCCCCATTAACCCTAGAAAAGGCACAATCGCTTTCTGTCCTGGCACCTTTTCCCAGGGAGAAATCTTCGCTGGCCTGGGATTCTGGGATGAGAAACGGCACATTCCCGGACTTGCAAGTGGCACGCGCCGTCGACATTTGCGCCCAGGGAAAAGGTGGCAGCCTTGGGCTCTCAGGTGCCAAAGATGAGGTCCCATTACCCCTAGAAAAGGCACAATGGCTTTCTGTCCTGACACCTTTTCCCAGAGAGGAATAGACTTCCGTCTGGAATTCCGGGCGGAAAAACGGCCCTTTCCCGGACCCACACAGGGTATGCACCGTCGAGCTTTGCACCCAGGGAAAATGTGGCAGCCTTGGGCTCACAGGTGCCAATGATGGGGTCCAATTAGCATTACAAAATACACAATGGCTTTGTCTCCTGGTACCTTTTCCCTCTGAGGAATCTTCATAGGTCTGGAATTCTGGGCTGAAAAATGGCACTTTCCGTGACCCGCACGTGGAACGCTTCGTCGAGCTTTGCGCCCAGGGAAAAAGTGGCAGCCTTGGGCTCTGAGGTGTCAATTTTGAGGCCTCATTAACCCTAGAAAAGGTACAATTCCTTTCTGTCCTGGCACCTTTTCCCTGGGAGAAATCTTCATCGGCCTCGAATTCTGGGATGAGAAACAGCACATTCCTGGACCCGCAAGTGGCACGCACCGTCGAGCTTTGCGCTCAGGGAAAAGGTTGCAGCCTTGGGCTCTCAGGTGTCAATGATGGAGACCCATTAACCCTAGAAAAGGAACAATCGCTTTCTGTCCTGACACCTTTTCCCAGGGAGGAATCTTCATCGGTCTTGAACTCTGGAATGAGAAACGGCAATTTCCCGGACCCTCTCGTAGCACGCATGGTCGAGCTTTGCGCCCAGGGTATAGGAGGCAACCTTGGGCTCTCAGGTGCCAATGATGGAGCCTGATTAACCCTAGAAATGGAACAATCGATTTCTTTCCTGGGAGCCTCTTCCCTGTGAGGAGTCTTCATCCGTCTGGAATTCAGGGCTGAAAAACGGCACTTTCCCGGACAAGAAAGTGGTACGTGCCGTTGATGTTTGCGCCCACGGAAAAGGTGGCAGCCTTGAAGTCTGAGGTGCCAATGATGGGGCACCATTGACCCTAGAAAAGGACAATTCGATTTCTGACCTGGCACCTTTTCCCTGGGAGGTGTCTTCGTCCGTCTGGAATTCTGGGCTGAAAAATGGCACTTCCCCGGACCCGCAAGTGGCACGCGCCGTCGACATTTGCGCCCAGGCAAAAGGTGGCAGCCTTGGGCTCTCAGCTGCCAATGATGGGGCCCCGTTAACACTAGAAAAATAACACTTGCTTTCTGTCCTGGCACCTTTTCCCAGGGAGGAATCTTCGTCCGTCTTGAAATCTGGGTTCAAAAATGGCACTGCCCCAAACCCGCACAAGGTACACACCGTCGAGCTTTGCGCCCAGGGAAAAGGGGGCAGCCTTGGGCTCTCAGCTGCCAATGATGGTTCCCCATTACCCCTAGAAAAGGCATAATGGCTTTCTGTCCTGGCACCTTTTCCCAGGGAGGAATCTTCATCGGTTTGGAATTCTGGTCTGAGAATCGGCACTTTCCTGGACCCGCAAGTGGAATGCACCATCGAGATTTGCGTCCAGGGGAAAGGTGGCAGTCTTGGGCTCTCAGGTGCCAATGATGGGGCCCCATTACCTTTACAAAAAACACAATGGCTTTCTGTCCTGGCACCTTTTCCCTGGGAGGAGTCTTCATTGGTCTGGAATTCTGGGCTGTAAAATGGCACTTTCTGGGACCAGCACGTGGCACGCACTGTCGTGCTTTGCGCTCAGGGAAAAGAGGCAACCTCTGGCTCTCAGATGCCAATGACGGGCCCCCATTAACACTAGAAATGGAACAATCGCTTTCTGTCCTGGGAGCCCTTTTCCTGGGAGGAGTCGTCATCCGTCTGGAATCCTGGGCTGAACAAAGCACTTTCTCTGACCTGCACGTGGCAGGCACCATCTAGCTTTGCGCCCAGGGAAGAGGTGACAGCCTTGTGCTCTCAGGTGCCAATGATGGGTCCCCGTTAACACTAGATAAATAACTATCGCTTTCTGTCCTGGCACCTTTTCCCAGGGAGGTGTCTTCGTCCTCTGGAATTCTGGACTGAAAAACGGCACTTCCCCGGACCTGCAAGTGGAACGCACCGTCGAGCTTTTTGCCCAGGGAAAAGGTGGCAGCCTTGGGCTCTCAGGTGCCAATGAAGCGGCCCCATTACCCCTAGAAAAAGAACAATGGCTTTCTGTCCTGGCACCTTTTCCCTGGGAGGAATCTTCATTGGTCTGGAATTCTGGGCTGAAAACGGCTCTTTCCCTTACCCGCATGTGGCACGCATCGTCGAGCTTTGCGCCCAGGGAAAAGGTGGCAGCCCTGGCCTCTCAGCTGCCAATTTTGGGGCCCCATTAACCCTAGAAAAGGCACAATCGCTTTCTGTCCTGGCACCTTTTCCCAGGGAGAAATCTTCGCTGGCCTGGGATTCTGGGATGAGAAACGGCACATTCCCGGACTTGCAAGTGGCACGCGCCGTCGACATTTGCGCCCAGGCAAAAGGTGGCAGCCTTGGGCTCTCAGGTGCCAAAGATGAGGTCCCATTACCCCTAGAAAAGGCACAATGGCTTTCTGTCCTGACACCTTTTCCCAGAGAGGAATAGACTTCCGTCTGGAATTCTGGGCGGAAAAACGGCCCTTTCCCGGACCCACACAGGGTATGCACCGTCGAGCTTTGCACCCAGGGAAAATGTGGCAGCCTTGGGCTCACAGGTGCCAATGATGGGGTCCAATTAGCATTACAAAATACACAATGGCTTTGTCTCCTGGTACCTTTTCCCTCTGAGGAATCTTCATAGGTCTGGAATTCTGGGCTGAAAAATGGCACTTTCCGTGACCCGCAAGTGGAACGCTCCGTCGAGCTTTGCGCCCAGGGAAAAAGTGGCAGCCTTGGGCTCTGAGGTGTCAATTTTGGAGCCCCATTAACCCTAGAAAAGGCACAATTGCTTTCTGCCCTGGCACCTTTTCCCTGGGAGAAATCTTCGCTGGCCTCGAATTCTGGGATGAGAAACAGCACATTCCTGGACCTGCAAGTGGCACGCACCGTCGAGCTTTGCGCTCAGGGAAAAGGTTGCAGCCTTGGGCTCTCAGGTGTCAATGATGGAGCCCCATTAACCCTAGAAAAGGAACAATCGCTTTCTGTCCTGACACCTTTTCCCAGGGAGGAATCTTCATCGGTCTGGAATTCTGGAATGAGAAACGGCAATTTCCCGGACCCTCACGTAGCACGCATGGCCAAGCTTTGCGCCCAGGGTATAGAAGGCAACCTTGGGCTCTCAGGTGCCAATGATGGGGCTCGATAAACCCTAGAAATGGAACAATCGCTTTCTTTCCTGGGAGCCTCTTCCCTGTGAGGAGTCTTCATCCATCCGGAATTCAGGGCTGAAAAACGGCACTTTCCCGGACAAGAAAGTGGTACGTGCCGTTGATGTTTGCGCCCACGGAAAAGGTGTCAGCCTTGAAGTCTGAGGTGCCAATGATGGGGCACCATTGACCCTAGAAAAGGACAATTCGATTTCTGACCTGGCACCTTTTCCCTGGGAGGTGTCTTCGTCCGTCTGGAATTCTGGGCTGAAAAATGGCACTTCCCCGGACCCGCAAGTGGCACGCGCCGTCGACATTTGCGCCCAGGCAAAAGGCGGCAGCCTTGGGCTCTCAGCTGCCAATGATGGGGCCCCGTTAACACTAGAAAAATAACACTTGCTTTCTGTCCTGCCACCATTTCCCAGGGAGGAATCGACTTCCGTCTGGAAATCTGGGTTCAAAAATGGCACTGCCCCAAACCCGCACAAGGTACACACCGTCGAGCTTTGCGCCCAGGGAAAAGGGGGCAGCCTTGGGCTCTCAGGTGCCAATGATGGTGCCCCATTACCCCTACAAAAGGCACAATGGCTTTCTGTCCTGGCACCTTTTCCCAGGGAGGAATCTTCATCGGTTTGGAATTCTGGTCTGAGAATCGGCACTTTCCTGGACCCGCAAGTGGAACGCACCATCGAGCTTTGCGTCCAGGGAAAAGGTGGCAGTCTTGGGCTCTCAGGTGCCAATGATGGGACCCCATTACCTTTACAAAAAGCACAATGGCTTTCTGTCCTGGCACCTTTTCCCTGGGAGAAGTTTTCATTGGTCTGGAATTCTGGGCTGTAAAATGGCACTTTCTGGGACCAGCACGTGGCACGCACTGTCGTGCTTTGCGCCCAGGGAAAAGGAGGCAACCTCTGGCTCTCAGATGCCAATGACTGGCCCCCATTAACACTAGAAATGGAACAATCGCTTTCTGTCCTGGGAGCCCTTTCCCTGGGAGGAGTCGTCATCCGTCTGGAATCCTGGGCTGAACAAAGCACTTTCTCTGACCTGCATGTGGCAGGCACCATCTAGCTTTGCGCCCAGGGAAAAGGTGGCAGCCTTGGGCTCTCAGGTGCCAACAATGGGTCCCCGTTAACACTAGAAAAATAACACTTGCTTTCTGTCCTGGCACCTTTTCCCAGGGAGGAATTTTCGTCCGTCTGGAATTCTGGGCTGAAAAACGGCACTTCCCCAGACCTGCAAGTGGAACGCACCGTCGAGCTTTGTGCCCAGGCAAAAGGTGGCAGCCTTGGGCTCTCAGGTGCCAATGATGGGGCCCCATTACCCCTAGAAAAAGAACAATCGCTTTCTGTCCTGGCACCTTTTCCCAGGGAGGAATCTTCATTGGTCTGGAATTCTGGGCTGAAAAGGGCTCTTTCCCTTACACGCATGTGGAACGCACCGTTCAGCTTTGCGCCCAGGGAAAAGGTGGCAGCCCTGGGCTCTCAGCTGCCAATTTTGGGGCCCCATTAACCCTAGAAAAGGCACAATCGCTTTCTGTCCTGGCACCTTTTCCCAGGGAGAAATCTTCGCTGGCCTGGAATTCTGGGATGAGAAACGGCACATTCCCGGACTTGCAAGTGGCACACGCCGTCGACATTTGCGCCCAGGCAAAAGGTGGCAGCCTTGGGCTCTCAGGTGCCAATGATGGGGACCCGTTAACACTAGAAAAATAACACTTGCTTTCTGTCCTGGCAGCTTTTCCCAGGGAGGAATCTTCGTCCGTCTTGAAATCTGGGTTCAAAAATGGTACTGCCCCAAACCCGCACAAGGTACACACCGTCGAGCTTTGCGCCCAGGGCAAAGGGGGCAGCCTTGGGCTCTCAGCTGCCAATGATGGTTCCCCATTACCCCTAGAAAAGGCATAATGGCTTTCTGTCCTGGCACCTTTTCCCAGGGAGGAATCTTCATCGGTTTGGAATTCTGGTCTGAGAATCAGCACTTTCCTGGACCCGCAAGTGGAACGCACCATCGAGATTTGCGTCCAGGGGAAAGGTGGCAGTCTTGGGCTCTCAGGTGCCAATGATGGGGCCCCATTACCTTTACAAAAAACACAATGGCTTTCTGTCCTGGCACCTTTTCCCTGGGAGGAGTCTTCATTGGTCTGGAATTCTGGGCTGTAAAATGGCACTTTCTGGGACCAGCACGTGGCACGCACTGTCGTGCTTTGCGCTCAGGGAAAAAAGGCAACCTCTGGCTCTCAGATGCCAATGACGGGCCCCCATTAACACTAGAAATGGAACAATCGCTTTCTGTCCTGGGAGCCCTTTCCCTGGGAGGAGTCGTCATCCGTCTGGAATCCTGGGCTGAACAAAGCACTTTCTCTGACCTGCACGTGGCAGGCACCATCTAGCTTTGCGCCCAGGGAAGAGGTGACAGCCTTGGGCTCTCAGGTGCCAATGATGGGTCCCCGTTAACACTAGATAAATAACTATCGCTTTCTGTCCTGGCACCTTTTCCCAGGGAGGTGTCTTCGTCCTCTGGAATTCTGGACTGAAAAACGGCACTTCCCCGGACCTGCAAGTGGAACGCACCGTCGAGCTTTTTGCCCAGGGAAAAGGTGGCAGCCTTAGGCTCTCAGGTGCCAATGATGGGGCCCCATTACCCCTAGAAAAAGAACAATCGCTTTCTGTCCTGGCACCTTTTCCCTGGGAGGAATCTTCATTGGTCTGGAATTCTGGGCTGAAAACGGCTCTTTCCCTTACCCGCATGTGGCACGCATCGTTGAGCTTTGCGCCCAGGGAAAAGGTGGCAGCCCTGGCCTCTCAGCTGCCAATTTTGGGGCCCCATTAACCCTAGAAAAGGCACAATCGCTTTCTGTCCTGGCACCTTTTCCCAGGGAGAAATCTTCGCTGGCCTGGGATTCTGGGATGAGAAACGGCACATTCCCGGACTTGCAAGTGGCACGCGCCGTCGACATTTGCGCCCAGGGAAAAGGTGGCAGCCTTGGGCTCTCAGGTGCCAAAGATGAGGTCCCATTACCCCTAGAAAAGGCACAATGGCTTTCTGTCCTGACACCTTTTCCCAGAGAGGAATAGACTTCAGTCTGGAATTCTGGGCGGAAAAACGGCCCTTTCCCGGACCCGCACAGGGTATGCACCGTCGAGCTTTGCACCCAGGGAAAAGGTGGCAGCCTTGGGCTCAGAGGTGCCAATGATGGGGCCCAATTAGCATTGGAAAATACACAATGGCTTTGTCTCCTGGTACCTTTTCCTTCTGAGGAATCTTCATAGGTCTGGAATTCTGTGCTGAACAAAGGTATTTCTCTGACCTGCACGTGCTAGACACCATCTGGCTTTGCGCCCAGGGAAAAGGTGGCAGCCTTGGGCTCTCAGGTGTCAATTTTGGGGCCCCATTAACCCTAGAAAAGGCACAATTGCTTTCTGTCCTGGCACCGTTTTCCTGGGAGAAATCTTCGCTGGCCTCGAATTCTGGGATGAGAAACAGCACTTTCCTGGACCCAGAAGTGGCACGCACCATCGAGCTTTGCGCTCAGGGAAAAGGTGGCAGCCTTGGGCTCTCAGGTGCCAATGATGGGGCCCAATTAGCATTACAAAATACACAATGGCTTTGTCTCCTGGTACATTTTCCCTCTGAGGAATCTTCATAGGTCTGGAATTCTGGGCTGAAAAATGGCACTTTCCCGGACCCGCACGTGGAACGCTCAGTCGAGCTTTGCGCCCAGGGAAAAGGTGGCAGCCTTGGGCTCTGAGGTGTCAATTTTGGAGCCCCATTAACCCTAGAAACGGTACAATTGCTTTCTGCCCTGGCACCTTTTCCCTGGGAGAAATCTTCATCGGCCTCGAATTCTGGGATGAGAAACAGCACATTCCTGGACCCGCAAGTGGCACGCACGGTCGAGCTTTGCGCTCAGGGAAAAGGTTGCAGCCCTCGGCTCTCAGGTGTCAATGATGGAGCCCCATTAACCCTAGAAAAGGAACAATCGCTTTCTGTCCTGACACCTTTTCCCAGGGAGGAATCTTCATCGGTCTGGAACTCTGGAATGAGAAACGGCAATTTCCCGGACCCTCTCGTAGCACGCATGGTCGAGCTTTGCGCCCAGGGCATAGGAGGCAACCTTGGGCTCTCAGGTGCCAATGATGGAGCCTGATTAACCCTAGAAATGGAACAATCGCTTTCTTTCCTGGGAGCCTCTTCCCTGTGAGGAGTCTTCATCCGTCTGGAATTCAGGGCTGAAAAACGGCACCTTCCCAGACAAGAAAGTGGTACGTGCCGTTGATGTTTGCGCCCACAAAAAAGGTGGCAGCCTTGAAGTCTGAGGTGCCAATGATGGGGCACCATTGACCCTAGAAAAGGACAATTCGATTTCTAACCTGGCACCTTTTCCCTGGGAGGTGTCTTCGTCCGTCTGGAATTCTGGGCTGAAAAATGGCACTTCCCCGGACCCGCAAGTGGCACGCGCCGTCGACATTTGCGCCCAGGCAAAAGGTGGCAGCCTTGGGCTCTCAGGTGCCAATGATGGGGCCCCGTTAACACTAGAAAAATAACACTTGCTTTCTGTCCTGGCACCTTTTCCCAGGGAGGAATCTTCGTCCGTCTGGAAATCTGGGTTCAAAAATGGTACTGCCCCAAACCCGCACAAGGTACACACCGTCGAGCTTTGCGCCCAGGGAAAAGGGGGCAGCCTTGGGCTCTCAGCTGCCAATGATGGTTCCCCATTACCCCTACAAAAGGCATAATGGCTTTCTGTCCTGGCACCTTTTCCCAGGGAGGAATCTTCATCGGTTTGGAATTCTGGTCTGAGAATCGGCACTTTCCTGGACCCGCAAGTGGAACGCACCATCGAGATTTGCGTCCAGGGGAAAGGTTGCAGCCTTCGGCTCTCAGGTGCCAATGATGGGGCCCCATTACCTTTACAAAAAACACAATGGCTTTCTGTCCTGGCACCTTTTCCCTGGGAGGAGTCTTCATTGGTCTGGAATTCTGGGCTGTAAAATGGCACTTTCTGGGACCAGCACGTGGCACGCACTGTCGTGCTTTGCGCTCAGGGAAAACAGGCAACCTCTGGCTCTCAGATGCCAATGACGGGCCCCCATTAACACAAGAAATGGAACAATCGCTTTCTGTCCTGGGAGCCCTTTCCCTGGGAGGAGTCGTCATCCGTCTGGAATCCTGGGCTGAACAAAGCACTTTCTCTGACCTGCACGTGGCAGGCACCATCTAGCTTTGCGCCCAGGGAAGAGGTGACAGCCTTGGGCTCTCAGGTGCCAATGATGGGTCCCCGTTAACACTAGATAAATAACTATCGCTTTCTGTCCTGGCACCTTTTCCCAGGGAGGTGTCTTCGTCCTCTGGAATTCTGGACTGAAAAACGGCACTTCCCCGGACCTGCAAGTGGAACGCACCGTCGAGCTTTTTGCCCAGGGAAAAGGTGGCAGCCTTGGGCTCTCAGGTGCCAATGAAGCGGCCCCATTACCCCTAGAAAAAGAACAATGGCTTTCTGTCCTGGCACCTTTTCCCTGGGAGGAATCTTCATTGGTCTGGAATTCTGGGCTGAAAACGGCTCTTTCCCTTACCCGCATGTGGCACGCATCGTCGAGCTTTGCGCCCAGGGAAAAGGTGGCAGCCCTGGCCTCTCAGCTGCCAATTTTGGGGCCCCATTAACCCTAGAAAAGGCACAATCGCTTTCTGTCCTGGCACCTTTTCCCAGGGAGAAATCTTCGCTGGCCTGGAATTCTGGGATGAGAAACGGCACATTCCCGGACTTGCAAGTGGCACGCGCCGTCGACATTTGCGCCCAGGCAAAAGGTGGCAGCCTTGGGCTCTCAGGTGCCAAAGATGAGGTCCCATTACCCCTAGAAAAGGCACAATGGCTTTCTGTCCTGACACCTTTTCCCAGAGAGGAATCAACTTCCGTCTGGAATTCTGGGCGGAAAAACGGCCCTTTCCCGGACCCACACAGGGTATGCACCGTCGAGCTTTGCACCCAGGGAAAATGTGGCAGCCTTGGGCTCACAGGTGCCAATGATGGGGCCCAATTAGCATTACAAAATACACAATGGCTTTGTCTCCTGGTACCTTTTCCCTCTGAGGAATCTTCATAGGTCTGGAATTCTGGGCTGAAAAATGGCACTTTCCGTGACCCGCACGTGGAACGCTTCGTCGAGCTTTGCGCCCAGGGAAAAAGTGGCAGCCTTGGGCTCTGAGGTGTCAATTTTGGAGCCCCATTAACCCTAGAAAAGGAACAATTGCTTTCTGCCCTGGCACCTTTTCCCTGGGAGAAATCTTCGCTGGCCTCGAATTCTGGGATGAGAAACAGCACATTCCTGGACCCGCAAGTGGCACGCACCGTCGAGCTTTGCGCTCAGGGAAAAGGTTGCAGCCTTCGGCTCTCAGGTGTCAATGATGGAGCCCCATTAACCCTAGAAAAGGAACAATCGCTTTCTGTCCTGACACCTTTTCCCAGGGAGGAATCTTCATCGGTCTGGAACTCTGGAATGAGAAACGGCAATTTCCCGGACCCTCTCGTAGCACGCATGGTCGAGCTTTGCGCCCAGGGCATAGGAGGCAACCTTGGGCTCTCAGGTGCCAATGATGGAGCCTGATTAACCCTAGAAATGGAACAATCGCTTTCTTTCCTGGGAGCCTCTTCCCTGTGAGGAGTCTTCATCCGTCTGGAATTCAGGGCTGAAAAACGGCACTTTCCCAGACAAGAAAGTGGTACGTGCCGTTGATGTTTGCGCCCACAAAAAAGGTGGCAGCCTTGAAGTCTGAGGTGCCAATGATGGGGCACCATTGACCCTAGAAAAGGACAATTCGATTTCTAACCTGGCACCTTTTCCCTGGGAGGTGTCTTCGTCCGTCTGGAATTCTGGGCTGAAAAATGGCACTTCCCCGGACCCGCAAGTGGCACGCGCCGTCGACATTTGCGCCCAGGCAAAAGGTGGCAGCCTTGGGCTCTCAGGTGCCAATGATGGGGCCCCGTTAACACTAGAAAAATAACACTTGCTTTCTGTCCTGGCACCTTTTCCCAGGGAGGAATCTTCGTCCGTCTGGAAATCTGGGTTCAAAAATGGTACTGCCCCAAACCCGCACAAGGTACACACCGTCGAGCTTTGCGCCCAGGGAAAAGGGGGCAGCCTTGGGCTCTCAGGTGCCAATGATGGTTCCCCATTACCCCTACAAAAGGCATAATGGCTTTCTGTCCTGGCACCTTTTCCCAGGGAGGAATCTTCATCGGTTTGGAATTCTGGTCTGAGAATCGGCACTTTCCTGGACCCGCAAGTGGAACGCACCATCGAGATTTGCGTCCAGGGGAAAGGTTGCAGCCTTCGGCTCTCAGGTGCCAATGATGGGGCCCCATTACCTTTACAAAAAACACAATGGCTTTCTGTCCTGGCACCTTTTCCCTGGGAGGAGTCTTCATTGGTCTGGAATTCTGGCCTGTAAAATGGCACTTTCTGGGACCAGCACGTGGCACGCACGGTCGTGCTTTGCGCTCAGGGAAAACAGGCAACCTCTGGCTCTCAGATGCCAATGACGGGCCCCCATTAACACAAGAAATGGAACAATCGCTTTCTGTCCTGGGAGCCCTTTCCCTGGGAGGAGTCGTCATCCGTCTGGAATCCTGGGCTGAACAAAGCACTTTCTCTGACCTGCACGTGGCAGGCACCATCTAGCTTTGCGCCCAGGGAAGAGGTGACAGCCTTGGGCTCTCAGGTGCCAATGATGGGTCCCCGTTAACACTAGATAAATAACTATCGCTTTCTGTCCTGGCACCTTTTCCCAGGGAGGTGTCTTCGTCCTCTGGAATTCTGGACTGAAAAACGGCACTTCCCCGGACCTGCAAGTGGAACGCACCGTCGAGCTTTTTGCCCAGGGAAAAGGTGGCAGCCTTGGGCTCTCAGGTGCCAATGAAGCGGCCCCATTACCCCTAGAAAAAGAACAATGGCTTTCTGTCCTGGCACCTTTTCCCTGGGAGGAATCTTCATTGGTCTGGAATTCTGGGCTGAAAACGGCTCTTTCCCTTACCCGCATGTGGCACGCATCGTCGAGCTTTGCGCCCAGGGAAAAGGTGGCAGCCCTGGCCTCTCAGCTGCCAATTTTGGGGCCCCATTAACCCTAGAAAAGGCACAATCGCTTTCTGTCCTGGCACCTTTTCCCAGGGAGAAATCTTCGCTGGCCTGGAATTCTGGGATGAGAAACGGCACATTCCCGGACTTGCAAGTGGCACGCGCCGTCGACATTTGCGCCCAGGCAAAAGGTGGCAGCCTTGGGCTCTCAGGTGCCAAAGATGAGGTCCCATTACCCCTAGAAAAGGCACAATGGCTTTCTGTCCTGACACCTTTTCCCAGAGAGGAATCAACTTCCGTCTGGAATTCTGGGCGGAAAAACGGCCCTTTCCCGGACCCACACAGGGTATGCACCGTCGAGCTTTGCACCCAGGGAAAATGTGGCAGCCTTGGGCTCACAGGTGCCAATGATGGGGCCCAATTAGCATTACAAAATACACAATGGCTTTGTCTCCTGGTACCTTTTCCCTCTGAGGAATCTTCATAGGTCTGGAATTCTGGGCTGAAAAATGGCACTTTCCGTGACCCGCACGTGGAACGCTTCGTCGAGCTTTGCGCCCAGGGAAAAAGTGGCAGCCTTGGGCTCTGAGGTGTCAATTTTGGAGCCCCATTAACCCTAGAAAAGGCACAATTGCTTTCTGCCCTGGCACCTTTTCCCTGGGAGAAATCTTCGCTGGCCTCGAATTCTGGGATGAGAAACAGCACATTCCTGGACCCGCAAGTGGCACGCACCGTCGAGCTTTGCGCTCAGGGAAAAGGTTGCAGCCTTCGGCTCTCAGGTGTCAATGATGGAGCCCCATTAACCCTAGAAAAGGAACAATCGCTTTCTGTCCTGACACCTTTTCCCAGGGAGGAATCTTCATCGGTCTGGAACTCTGGAATGAGAAACGGCAATTTCCCGGACCCTCTCGTAGCACGCATGGTCGAGCTTTGCGCCCAGGGCATAGGAGGCAACCTTGGGCTCTCAGGTGCCAATGATGGAGCCTGATTAACCCTAGAAATGGAACAATCGCTTTCTTTCCTGGGAGCCTCTTCCCTGTGAGGAGTCTTCACCCGTCTGGAATTCAGGGCTGAAAAACGGCACTTTCCCAGACAAGAAATTGGTATGTGCTGTTGATGTTTGCGCCCACGGAAAAGGTGGCAGCCTTGAAGTCTGAGGTGCCAATGATGGGGCACCATTGACCCTAGAAAAGGACAATTCGATTTCTGACCTGGCACCTTTTCCCTGGGAGGTGTCTTCGTCCGTCTGGAATTCTGGGCTGAAAAATGGCACTTCCCCGGACCCGCAAGTGGCACGCGCCGTCGACATTTGCGCCCAGGCAAAAGGTGGCAGCCTTGGGCTCTCAGGTGCCAATGATGGGGCCCTGTTAACACTAGAAAAATAACACTTGCTTTCTGTCCTGGCACCTTTTCCCAGGGAGGAATCTTCGTCCGTCTTGAAATCTGGGTTCAAAAATGGTACTGCCCCAAACCCGCACAAGGTACACACCGTCGAGCTTTGCGCCCAGGGAAAAGGGGGCAGCCTTGGGCTCTCAGGTGCCAATGATGGTTCCCCATTACCCCTACAAAAGGCATAATGGCTTTCTGTCCTGGCACCTTTTCCCAGGGAGGAATCTTCATCGGTTTGGAATTCTGGTCTGAGAATCGGCACTTTCCTGGACCCGCAAGTGGAACGCACCATCGAGATTTGCGTCCAGGGGAAAGGTGGCAGTCTTGGGTTCTCAGGTGCCAATGATGGGGCCCCATTACCTTTACAAAAAACACAATGGCTTTCTGTCCTGGCACCTTTTCCCTGGGAGGAGTCTTCATTGGTCTGGAATTCTGGGCTGTAAAATGGCACTTTCTGGGACCAGCACGTGGCACGCACTGTCGTGCTTTGCGCTCAGGGAAAAGAGGCAACCTCTGGCTCTCAGATGCCAATGACGGGCCCCCATTAACACTAGAAATGGAACAATCGCTTTCTGTCCTGGGAGCCCTTTCCCTGGGAGGAGTCGTCATCCGTCTGGAATCCTGGGCTGAACAAAGCACTTTCTCTGACCTGCACGTGGCAGGCACCATCTAGCTTTGCGCCCAGGGAAGAGGTGACAGCCTTGGGCTCTCAGGTGCCAATGATGGGTCCCCGTTAACACTAGATAAATAACTATCGCTTTCTGTCCTGGCACCTTTTCCCAGGGAGGTGTCTTCGTCCTCTGGAATTCTGGACTGAAAAACGACACTTCCCCGGACCTGCAAGTGGAACACACCGTCGAGCTTTTTGCCCAGGGAAAAGGTGGCAGCGTTGGGCTCTCAGGTGCCAATGATGGGGCCCCATTACCCCTAGAAAAAGAACAATGGCTTTCTGTCCTGGCACCTTTTCCCTGGGAGGAATCTTCATTGGTCTGGAATTCTGGGCTGAAAACGGCTCTTTCCCTTACCCGCATGTGGCACGCATCGTCGAGCTTTGCGCCCAGGGAAAAGGTGGCAGCCCTGGGCTCTCAGCTGCCAATTTTGGGGCCCCATTAACCCTAGAAAAGGCACAATCGCTTTCTGTCCTGGCACCTTTTCCCAGGGAGAAATCTTCGCTGGCCTGGAATTCTGGGATGAGAAACGGCACATTCCCGGACTTGCAAGTGGCACGCGTCGTCGACATTTGCGCCCAGGGAAAAGGTGGCAGCCTTGGGCTCTCAGGTGCCAAAGATGAGGTCCCATTACCCCTAGAAAAGGCACAATGGCTTTCTGTCCTGACACCTTTTCCCAGAGAGGAATAGACTTCCGTCTGGAATTCTGGGCGGAAAAACGGCCCTTTCCCGGACCCACACAGGGTATGCACCGTCGAGCTTTGCAGCCAGGGAAAATGTGGCAGCCTTGGGCTCACAGGTGCCAATGATGGGGTCCAATTAGCATTACAAAATACACAATGGCTTTGTCTCCTGGTACCTTTTCCCTCTGAGGAATCTTCATAGGTCTGGAATTCTGGGCTGAAAAATGGCACTTTCCGTGACCCGCACGTGGAACGCTCCGTCGAGCTTTGCGCCCAGGGAAAAAGTGGCAGCCTTGGGCTCTGAGGTGTCAATTTTGGGGCCCCATTAACCCTAGAAAAGGCACAATTGCTTTCTGCCCTGGCACCTTTTCCCTGGGAGAAATCTTCGCTGGCCTCGAATTCTGGGATGAGAAACAGCACATTCCTGGACCCGCAAGTGGCACGCACCGTCGAGCTTTGCGCTCAGGGAAAAGGTTGCAGCCTTCGGCTCTCAGGTGTCAATGATGGAGCCCCATTAACCCTAGAAAAGGAACAATGGCTTTCTGTCCTGACACCTTTTCCCAGGGAGGAATCTTCATTGGTCTGGAATTCTGGAATGAGAAACGGCAATTTCCCGGACCCTCACGTAGCACGCATGGTCGAGCTTTGCGCCCAGGGTATAGGAGGCAACCTTGGGCTCTCAGGTGCCAATGATGGGGCCCGATTAACCCTAGAAATGGAACAATCGCTTTCTTTCCTGGGAGCCTCTTCCCTGTGAGGAGTCTTCATCTGTTCCGGAATTCAGGGCTGAAAAACGGCACTTTCCCGGCCAAGAAAGTGGTACGTGCCGTTGATGTTTGCGCCCACGGAAAAGGTGTCAGCCTTGAAGTCTGAGGTGCCAATGATGGGGCACCATTGACCCTAGAAAAGGACAATTCGATTTCTGACCTGGCACCTTTTCCCTGGGAGGTGTCTTCGTCCGTCTGGAATTCTGGGCTGAAAAATGGCACTTCCCCGGACCCGCAAGTGGCACGCGCCGTCGACATTTGCGCCCAGGCAAAAGGCGGCAGCCTTGGGCTCTCAGCTGCCAATGATGGGGCCCCGTTAACACTAGAAAAATAACACTTGCTTTCTGTCCTGGCACCTTTTCCCAGGGAGGAATCTTCGTCCGTCTGGAAATCTGGGTTCAAAAATGGCACTGCCCCAATCCCGCACAAGGTACACACTGTCGTGCTTTGCGCCCAGGGAAAAGGAGGCAACCTCTGGCTCTCAGATGCCAATGACGGGCCCCCATTAACACTAGAAATGGAACAATCGCTTTCTGTCCTGGGAGCCCTTTCCCTGGGAGGAGTTGTCATCCGTCTGGAATCCTGGGCTGAACAAAGCACTTTCTCTGACCTGCACGTGGCAGGCACCATCCAGCTTTGCGCCCAGGGAAAAGGTGGCAGCCTTGGGCTCTCAGGTGCCAAAGATGAGGCCCCATTACCCCTACAAAAGGCACAATGGCTTTCTGTCCTGACACCTTTTCCCAGAGAGGAATCGACTTCCGTCTGGAATTCTGGGCTGAAAAACGGCCCTTTCCCGGACCCGCACAGGGTATGCACCGTCGAGCTTTGCACCCAGGGAAAAGGTGGCAGCCTTGGGCTCTCAGGTGCCAATGATGGGGCCCAATTAGCATTACAAAATACACAATGGCTTTGTCTCCTGGTACCTTTTCCCTCTGAGGAATCTTCATAGGTCTGGAATTCTGGGCTGAAAAATGGCACTTTCCCGGACCCGCACGTGGAACGCTCCGTCGAGCTTTGCGCCCAGGGAAAAGGTGTCAGCCTTGGGCTCTCGGGTGTCAATTTTGGGGCCCCATTAACCCTAGAAAAGGTACAATTGCTTTCTGTCCTGGCACCTTTTCCCAGGGAGAAATCTTCATCGGCCTCGAATTCTGGGATGAGAAACAGCACATTCCTGGACCCGCAAGTGGCACGCACAGTTGAGCTTTGCGCTCAGGGAAAAGGTTGCAGCCTTCGGCTCTCAGGTGTCAATGATGGAGCCCCATTAACCCTAGAAAAGGAACAATGGCTTTCTGTCCTGACACCTTTTCCCAGGGAGGAATCTTCATTGGTCTGGAATTCTGGAATGAGAAACGGCAATTTCCCGGACCCTCACGTAGCACGCATGGTCGAGCTTTGCGCCCAGGGTATAGGAGGCAACCTTGGGCTCTCAGGTGCCAATGATGGAGCCCGATTAACCCTAGAAATGGAACATTCGCTTTCTTTCCTGGGAGCCTCTTCCCTGTGAGGAGTCTTCATCCGTCTGGAATTGAGGGCTGAAAAACGGCACTTTCCCAGACAAGAAATTGGTACGTGCCGTTGATGTTTGCGCCCACGGAAAAGGTGGCAGCCTTGAAGTCTGAGGTGCCAATGATGGGGCACCATTGACACTAGAAAAGGACAATTCGATTTCTGACCTGGCACATTTTCCCTGGAAGGTGTCTTTGCCATCTGGAATTCTGGGCTGAAAAATGGCACTTCCCCGAACCCGCAAGTGGCACGCGCCGTCGACATTTTCTCCCAGGGAAAAGGTGGCAGCCTTGGGCTCTCAGGTGCCAATGATTGGGCCCCGTTAACACTAGAAAAATAACACTTGCTTTCTGTCCTGGCACCTTTTCCCTGGGAGGAATCTTCGTCCGTCTTGAAATCTGGGTTCAAAAATGGCACTGGCCCAAACCCGCACAAGGTACACACCGTCGAGCTTTGCGCCCAGGGAAAAGGGGGCAGCCTTGGGCTCTCAGCTGCCAATGATGGTGCCCCATTACCCCTAGAAAAGGCACAATGGCTTTCTGTCCTGGCACCTTTTCCCAGGGAGGAATCTTCATCGGTTTGGAATTCTGGTCTGAGAATCGGCACTTTCCTGGACCCGCAAGTGGAACGCACCATCGAGCTTTGTGTCCAGGGAAAAGGTGGCAGTCTTGGGCTCTCAGGTGCCAATGATGGGGCCCCATTACCTTTACAAAAAACACAATGGCTTTCTGTCCTGGCACCTTTTCCCTGGGAGGAGTCTTGATTGGTCTGGAATTCCGGGCTGTAAAATGGCACTTTCTGGGACCAGCACGTGGCACGCACTGTCGTGCTTTGCGCCCAGGGAAAAGGAGGCAACCTCTGGCTCTCAGATGCCAATGACGGGCCCCCATTAACACTAGAAATGGAACAATCGCTTTCTGTCCTGGGAGCCCTTTTCCTGGGTGGAGGCGTCAGCCGTCTGGAATCCTGGGCTGAACAAAGCACTTTCTCTGACCTGCACGTGGCAGGCACCATCTAGCTTTGCGCCCAGGGAAAAGGCGGCAGCCTTGGGCTCTCAGGTGCCAATGATGGGGCCCCGTTAACACTAGAAAAATAACACTTGCTTTCTGTCCTGCCACCTTTTCCCAGGGAGGAATCTTCGTCCGTCTGGAAATCTGGGTTCAAAAATGGCACTGGCCCAAACCCGCACAAGGTACACACCGTCGAGCTTTGCGCCCAGGGAAAAGGGGGCAGCCTTGGGCTCTCAGGTGCCAATGATGGTGCCCCATTACCCCTAGAAAAGGCACAATGGCTTTCTGTCCTGGCCCCTTTTCCCAGGGAGGAATCTTCATCGGTTTGGAATTCTGGTCTGAGAATCGGCACTTTCCTGGACTCGCAAGTGGAACGCACCATCGAGCTTTGCGTCCAGGGAAAAGGTGGCAGTCTTGGGCTCTCAGGTGCCAATGATGGGGCCCCATTACCTTTACAAAAAGCACAATGGCTTTTTGTCCTGGGAGCCTTTTCCCTGGGAGGAGTCGTCATCCGTCTGGAATCCTTGGCTGAACAAAGCACTTTCTCCGACCTGCACGTGGCAGGCACCATCTAGCTTTGCGCCCAGGGTAAAGGTGGCAGCCTTGGGCTCTCAGGTGCCAACAATGTGTCCCCGTTAACACTAGATAGATAACAATCGCTTTCTGTCGTGGCACCTTTACCCTGGGAGGAATTTTCGTCCATCTGGAATTCTGGGCTGAAAAACGGCTCTTTCCCTTACCCGCATGTGGCATGCACCGTCGAGCTTTGCGCCCAGGGAAAAGGTGGCAGCCCTGGGCTCTCAGCTGCCAATTTTGGGGCCCCATTAACCCTAGAAAAGGCACAATCGCTTTCTGTCCTGGCACCTTTTCCCAGGGAGAAATCTTCGCTGGCCTGGGATTCTGGGATGAGAAACGGCACATTCCCGGACTTGCAAGTGGCACGCGCCGTCGACATTTGCGCCCAGGGAAAAGGTGGCAGCCTTGGGCTCTCAGGTGCCAAAGATGAGGTCCCATTACCCCTAGAAAAGGCACAATGGCTTTCTGTCCTGACACCTTTTCCCAGAGAGGAATAGACTTCCGTCTGGAATTCCGGGCGGAAAAACGGCCCTTTCCCGGACCCACACAGGGTATGCACCGTCGAGCTTTGCACCCAGGGAAAATGTGGCAGCCTTGGGCTCACAGGTGCCAATGATGGGGTCCAATTAGCATTACAAAATACACAATGGCTTTGTCTCCTGGTACCTTTTCCCTCTGAGGAATCTTCATAGGTCTGGAATTCTGGGCTGAAAAATGGCACTTTCCGTGACCCGCACGTGGAACGCTTCGTCGAGCTTTGCGCCCAGGGAAAAAGTGGCAGCCTTGGGCTCTGAGGTGTCAATTTTGAGGCCTCATTAACCCTAGAAAAGGTACAATTCCTTTCTGTCCTGGCACCTTTTCCCTGGGAGAAATCTTCATCGGCCTCGAATTCTGGGATGAGAAACAGCACATTCCTGGACCCGCAAGTGGCACGCACCGTCGAGCTTTGCGCTCAGGGAAAAGGTTGCAGCCTTGGGCTCTCAGGTGTCAATGATGGAGACCCATTAACCCTAGAAAAGGAACAATCGCTTTCTGTCCTGACACCTTTTCCCAGGGAGGAATCTTCATCGGTCTTGAACTCTGGAATGAGAAACGGCAATTTCCCGGACCCTCTCGTAGCACGCATGGTCGAGCTTTGCGCCCAGGGTATAGGAGGCAACCTTGGGCTCTCAGGTGCCAATGATGGAGCCTGATTAACCCTAGAAATGGAACAATCGATTTCTTTCCTGGGAGCCTCTTCCCTGTGAGGAGTCTTCATCCGTCTGGAATTCAGGGCTGAAAAACGGCACTTTCCCGGACAAGAAAGTGGTACGTGCCGTTGATGTTTGCGCCCACGGAAAAGGTGGCAGCCTTGAAGTCTGAGGTGCCAATGATGGGGCACCATTGACCCTAGAAAAGGACAATTCGATTTCTGACCTGGCACCTTTTCCCTGGGAGGTGTCTTCGTCCGTCTGGAATTCTGGGCTGAAAAATGGCACTTCCCCGGACCCGCAAGTGGCACGCGCCGTCGACATTTGCGCCCAGGCAAAAGGTGGCAGCCTTGGGCTCTCAGCTGCCAATGATGGGGCCCCGTTAACACTAGAAAAATAACACTTGCTTTCTGTCCTGGCACCTTTTCCCAGGGAGGAATCTTCGTCCGTCTTGAAATCTGGGTTCAAAAATGGCACTGCCCCAAACCCGCACAAGGTACACACCGTCGAGCTTTGCGCCCAGGGAAAAGGGGGCAGCCTTGGGCTCTCAGCTGCCAATGATGGTTCCCCATTACCCCTAGAAAAGGCATAATGGCTTTCTGTCCTGGCACCTTTTCCCAGGGAGGAATCTTCATCGGTTTGGAATTCTGGTCTGAGAATCGGCACTTTCCTGGACCCGCAAGTGGAATGCACCATCGAGATTTGCGTCCAGGGGAAAGGTGGCAGTCTTGGGCTCTCAGGTGCCAATGATGGGGCCCCATTACCTTTACAAAAAACACAATGGCTTTCTGTCCTGGCACCTTTTCCCTGGGAGGAGTCTTCATTGGTCTGGAATTCTGGGCTGTAAAATGGCACTTTCTGGGACCAGCACGTGGCACGCACTGTCGTGCTTTGCGCTCAGGGAAAAGAGGCAACCTCTGGCTCTCAGATGCCAATGACGGGCCCCCATTAACACTAGAAATGGAACAATCGCTTTCTGTCCTGGGAGCCCTTTTCCTGGGAGGAGTCGTCATCCGTCTGGAATCCTGGGCTGAACAAAGCACTTTCTCTGACCTGCACGTGGCAGGCACCATCTAGCTTTGCGCCCAGGGAAGAGGTGACAGCCTTGTGCTCTCAGGTGCCAATGATGGGTCCCCGTTAACACTAGATAAATAACTATCGCTTTCTGTCCTGGCACCTTTTCCCAGGGAGGTGTCTTCGTCCTCTGGAATTCTGGACTGAAAAACGGCACTTCCCCGGACCTGCAAGTGGAACGCACCGTCGAGCTTTTTGCCCAGGGAAAAGGTGGCAGCCTTGGGCTCTCAGGTGCCAATGAAGCGGCCCCATTACCCCTAGAAAAAGAACAATGGCTTTCTGTCCTGGCACCTTTTCCCTGGGAGGAATCTTCATTGGTCTGGAATTCTGGGCTGAAAACGGCTCTTTCCCTTACCCGCATGTGGCACGCATCGTCGAGCTTTGCGCCCAGGGAAAAGGTGGCAGCCCTGGCCTCTCAGCTGCCAATTTTGGGGCCCCATTAACCCTAGAAAAGGCACAATCGCTTTCTGTCCTGGCACCTTTTCCCAGGGAGAAATCTTCGCTGGCCTGGGATTCTGGGATGAGAAACGGCACATTCCCGGACTTGCAAGTGGCACGCGCCGTCGACATTTGCGCCCAGGCAAAAGGTGGCAGCCTTGGGCTCTCAGGTGCCAAAGATGAGGTCCCATTACCCCTAGAAAAGGCACAATGGCTTTCTGTCCTGACACCTTTTCCCAGAGAGGAATAGACTTCCGTCTGGAATTCTGGGCGGAAAAACGGCCCTTTCCCGGACCCACACAGGGTATGCACCGTCGAGCTTTGCACCCAGGGAAAATGTGGCAGCCTTGGGCTCACAGGTGCCAATGATGGGGTCCAATTAGCATTACAAAATACACAATGGCTTTGTCTCCTGGTACCTTTTCCCTCTGAGGAATCTTCATAGGTCTGGAATTCTGGGCTGAAAAATGGCACTTTCCGTGACCCGCAAGTGGAACGCTCCGTCGAGCTTTGCGCCCAGGGAAAAAGTGGCAGCCTTGGGCTCTGAGGTGTCAATTTTGGAGCCCCATTAACCCTAGAAAAGGCACAATTGCTTTCTGCCCTGGCACCTTTTCCCTGGGAGAAATCTTCGCTGGCCTCGAATTCTGGGATGAGAAACAGCACATTCCTGGACCTGCAAGTGGCACGCACCGTCGAGCTTTGCGCTCAGGGAAAAGGTTGCAGCCTTGGGCTCTCAGGTGTCAATGATGGAGCCCCATTAACCCTAGAAAAGGAACAATCGCTTTCTGTCCTGACACCTTTTCCCAGGGAGGAATCTTCATCGGTCTGGAATTCTGGAATGAGAAACGGCAATTTCCCGGACCCTCACGTAGCACGCATGGCCAAGCTTTGCGCCCAGGGTATAGAAGGCAACCTTGGGCTCTCAGGTGCCAATGATGGGGCTCGATTAACCCTAGAAATGGAACAATCGCTTTCTTTCCTGGGAGCCTCTTCCCTGTGAGGAGTCTTCATCCATCCGGAATTCAGGGCTGAAAAACGGCACTTTCCCGGACAAGAAAGTGGTACGTGCCGTTGATGTTTGCGCCCACGGAAAAGGTGTCAGCCTTGAAGTCTGAGGTGCCAATGATGGGGCACCATTGACCCTAGAAAAGGACAATTCGATTTCTGACCTGGCACCTTTTCCCTGGGAGGTGTCTTCGTCCGTCTGGAATTCTGGGCTGAAAAATGGCACTTCCCCGGACCCGCAAGTGGCACGCGCCGTCGACATTTGCGCCCAGGCAAAAGGCGGCAGCCTTGGGCTCTCAGCTGCCAATGATGGGGCCCCGTTAACACTAGAAAAATAACACTTGCTTTCTGTCCTGCCACCATTTCCCAGGGAGGAATCGACTTCCGTCTGGAAATCTGGGTTCAAAAATGGCACTGCCCCAAACCCGCACAAGGTACACACCGTCGAGCTTTGCGCCCAGGGAAAAGGGGGCAGCCTTGGGCTCTCAGGTGCCAATGATGGTGCCCCATTACCCCTACAAAAGGCACAATGGCTTTCTGTCCTGGCACCTTTTCCCAGGGAGGAATCTTCATCGGTTTGGAATTCTGGTCTGAGAATCGGCACTTTCCTGGACCCGCAAGTGGAACGCACCATCGAGCTTTGCGTCCAGGGAAAAGGTGGCAGTCTTGGGCTCTCAGGTGCCAATGATGGGACCCCATTACCTTTACAAAAAGCACAATGGCTTTCTGTCCTGGCACCTTTTCCCTGGGAGAAGTTTTCATTGGTCTGGAATTCTGGGCTGTAAAATGGCACTTTCTGGGACCAGCACGTGGCACGCACTGTCGTGCTTTGCGCCCAGGGAAAAGGAGGCAACCTCTGGCTCTCAGATGCCAATGACTGGCCCCCATTAACACTAGAAATGGAACAATCGCTTTCTGTCCTGGGAGCCCTTTCCCTGGGAGGAGTCGTCATCCGTCTGGAATCCTGGGCTGAACAAAGCACTTTCTCTGACCTGCATGTGGCAGGCACCATCTAGCTTTGCGCCCAGGGAAAAGGTGGCAGCCTTGGGCTCTCAGGTGCCAACAATGGGTCCCCGTTAACACTAGAAAAATAACACTTGCTTTCTGTCCTGGCACCTTTTCCCAGGGAGGAATTTTCGTCCGTCTGGAATTCTGGGCTGAAAAACGGCACTTCCCCAGACCTGCAAGTGGAACGCACCGTCGAGCTTTGTGCCCAGGCAAAAGGTGGCAGCCTTGGGCTCTCAGGTGCCAATGATGGGGCCCCATTACCCCTAGAAAAAGAACAATCGCTTTCTGTCCTGGCACCTTTTCCCAGGGAGGAATCTTCATTGGTCTGGAATTCTGGGCTGAAAAGGGCTCTTTCCCTTACACGCATGTGGAACGCACCGTTCAGCTTTGCGCCCAGGGAAAAGGTGGCAGCCCTGGGCTCTCAGCTGCCAATTTTGGGGCCCCATTAACCCTAGAAAAGGCACAATCGCTTTCTGTCCTGGCACCTTTTCCCAGGGAGAAATCTTCGCTGGCCTGGAATTCTGGGATGAGAAACGGCACATTCCCGGACTTGCAAGTGGCACACGCCGTCGACATTTGCGCCCAGGCAAAAGGTGGCAGCCTTGGGCTCTCAGGTGCCAATGATGGGGACCCGTTAACACTAGAAAAATAACACTTGCTTTCTGTCCTGGCAGCTTTTCCCAGGGAGGAATCTTCGTCCGTCTTGAAATCTGGGTTCAAAAATGGTACTGCCCCAAACCCGCACAAGGTACACACCGTCGAGCTTTGCGCCCAGGGCAAAGGGGGCAGCCTTGGGCTCTCAGCTGCCAATGATGGTTCCCCATTACCCCTAGAAAAGGCATAATGGCTTTCTGTCCTGGCACCTTTTCCCAGGGAGGAATCTTCATCGGTTTGGAATTCTGGTCTGAGAATCAGCACTTTCCTGGACCCGCAAGTGGAACGCACCATCGAGATTTGCGTCCAGGGGAAAGGTGGCAGTCTTGGGCTCTCAGGTGCCAATGATGGGGCCCCATTACCTTTACAAAAAACACAATGGCTTTCTGTCCTGGCACCTTTTCCCTGGGAGGAGTCTTCATTGGTCTGGAATTCTGGGCTGTAAAATGGCACTTTCTGGGACCAGCACGTGGCACGCACTGTCGTGCTTTGCGCTCAGGGAAAAAAGGCAACCTCTGGCTCTCAGATGCCAATGACGGGCCCCCATTAACACTAGAAATGGAACAATCGCTTTCTGTCCTGGGAGCCCTTTCCCTGGGAGGAGTCGTCATCCGTCTGGAATCCTGGGCTGAACAAAGCACTTTCTCTGACCTGCACGTGGCAGGCACCATCTAGCTTTGCGCCCAGGGAAGAGGTGACAGCCTTGGGCTCTCAGGTGCCAATGATGGGTCCCCGTTAACACTAGATAAATAACTATCGCTTTCTGTCCTGGCACCTTTTCCCAGGGAGGTGTCTTCGTCCTCTGGAATTCTGGACTGAAAAACGGCACTTCCCCGGACCTGCAAGTGGAACGCACCGTCGAGCTTTTTGCCCAGGGAAAAGGTGGCAGCCTTAGGCTCTCAGGTGCCAATGATGGGGCCCCATTACCCCTAGAAAAAGAACAATCGCTTTCTGTCCTGGCACCTTTTCCCTGGGAGGAATCTTCATTGGTCTGGAATTCTGGGCTGAAAACGGCTCTTTCCCTTACCCGCATGTGGCACGCATCGTTGAGCTTTGCGCCCAGGGAAAAGGTGGCAGCCCTGGCCTCTCAGCTGCCAATTTTGGGGCCCCATTAACCCTAGAAAAGGCACAATCGCTTTCTGTCCTGGCACCTTTTCCCAGGGAGAAATCTTCGCTGGCCTGGGATTCTGGGATGAGAAACGGCACATTCCCGGACTTGCAAGTGGCACGCGCCGTCGACATTTGCGCCCAGGGAAAAGGTGGCAGCCTTGGGCTCTCAGGTGCCAAAGATGAGGTCCCATTACCCCTAGAAAAGGCACAATGGCTTTCTGTCCTGACACCTTTTCCCAGAGAGGAATAGACTTCAGTCTGGAATTCTGGGCGGAAAAACGGCCCTTTCCCGGACCCGCACAGGGTATGCACCGTCGAGCTTTGCACCCAGGGAAAAGGTGGCAGCCTTGGGCTCAGAGGTGCCAATGATGGGGCCCAATTAGCATTGGAAAATACACAATGGCTTTGTCTCCTGGTACCTTTTCCTTCTGAGGAATCTTCATAGGTCTGGAATTCTGTGCTGAACAAAGGTATTTCTCTGACCTGCACGTGCTAGACACCATCTGGCTTTGCGCCCAGGGAAAAGGTGGCAGCCTTGGGCTCTCAGGTGTCAATTTTGGGGCCCCATTAACCCTAGAAAAGGCACAATTGCTTTCTGTCCTGGCACCGTTTTCCTGGGAGAAATCTTCGCTGGCCTCGAATTCTGGGATGAGAAACAGCACTTTCCTGGACCCAGAAGTGGCACGCACCATCGAGCTTTGCGCTCAGGGAAAAGGTTGCAGCCTTGGGCTCTCAGGTGTCAATGATGGAGCCCCATTAACCCTAGGAAAGGAACAATCGCTTTCTGTCCTGACACCTTTTCCCAGGGAGGAATCTTCATCGGTCTGGAACTCTGGAATGAGAAACGGCAATTTCCCGGACCCTCACGTAGCACGCATGGTCGAGCTTTGCGCCCTGGGTATAGGAGGCAACCTTGGCCTCTCAGGTGCCAATGATGGAGCCCGATTAACCCTAAAAATGGAACAATCGCTTTCTTTCCTGGGAGCCTCTTCCCTGTGAGGAGTCTTCATCCGTCTGGAATTGAGGGCTGAAAACCGGCACTTTCCCGGACAAGAAAGTGGTACGCGCCGTTGATGTTTGCGCCCACGGAAAAGGTGTCAGCCTTGAAGTCTGAGGTGCCAATGATGGGGCACCATTGATCCTAGAAAAGGACAATTCGATTTCTGACCTGGCACCTTTTCCCTGGAAGGTGTCTTCGTCCGTCTGGAATTCTGGGCTGAAAAATGGCACTTCCCCGGACCCGCAAGTGGCACGCGCCGTCGACATTTGCGCCCAGGCAAAAGGTGGCAGCCTTGGGCTCTCAGGTGCCAATGATGGGGCCCCGTTAACACTAGAAAAATAACACTTGCTTTCTGTCCTGGCACCTTTTCCCAGGGAGGAATCTTCGTCCGTCTGGAAATCTGGGTTCAAAAATGGCACTGCCCCAAACCCGCACAAGGTACACACCGTCGAGCTTTGCGCCCAGGGAAAAGGGGGCAGCCTTGGGCTCTCAGGTGCCAATGATGGTGCCCCATTACCCCTACAAAAGGCACAATGGCTTTCTGTCCTGGCACCTTTTCCCAGGGAGGAATCTTCATTGGTCTGGAATTCTGGTCTGAGAATCGGCACTTTCCTGGACCCGCAAGTGGAACGCACCATCGAGCTTTGCGCCCAGGGAAAAGGTGGCAGCCCTGGGCTCTCAGCTGCCAATTTTGGGGCCCCATTAACCCTAGAAAAGGCACAATCGCTTTCTGTCCTGGCACCTTTTCCCAGGGAGGAATCTTCATTGGTCTGGAATTCTGGGATGAAAACGGCTCTTTCCCTTACCCGGATGTGGCACGCACCGTCGAGCTTTGCGCCCAGGGAAAAGGTGGCAGCCCTGGGCTCTCAGCTGCCAATTGTGGGGCCCCATTAACCCTAGAAAAGGCACAATCTCTTTCTGTCCTGGCACCTTTTCCCAGGGAGAAATCTTCGCTGACCTAGAATTCTAGGATGAGAAACGGCACATTCCCAGACTTGCAAGTGGCACGCGCCCTCGACATTTGCGCCCAGGGAAAAGGTGGCAGCCTTGGGCTCTCAGGTGCCAATGATGGGGCCCCATTACCCCTAGGAAAGGGACAATGGCTTTCTGTCCTGACACCTTTTCCCAGAGAGGAATCGACTTCTGTCTGGAATTCTGGGCTGAAAAACGGCCCTTTCCCGGACCCGCACAGGGTATGCACCGTCGAGCTTTGCACCCAGGGAAAAGGTGGAAGCCTTGGGCTCTCAGGTGCCAATGATGGGGCCCAACTAGCATTACAAAATACACAATGGCTTTGTCTCCTGGTACCTTTTCCCTGGGAGGAATTTTTGTCCGTCTGGAATTCTGGGCTGAAAAATGGCACTTCCCCGGACCTGCAAGTGGAACGCACTGTCGAGCTTTGCGCCCAGGGAAAAGGTGGCAGCCTTGGGCTCTCAGGTGCCAATGACGGGGACCCATTACCCCTAGAAAATGAACAATCGCTTTCTGTCCTGGCACCTTTTCCCTGGGAGGAATCTCCATTGGTCTGGAATTCTGGGCTGAAAAGGGCTCTTTCCCTTACCCGCATGTGGCACGCACCGTCGAGCTTTGCGCCCAGGGAAAAGGTGGCAGCCCTGGGCTCTCAGCTGCCAATTTTGGGGCCCTATTAACCCTAGAAAAGGCACAATGGCTTTCTGTCCTGGCACCTTTTCCCAGGGAGAAATTATCGCTGGCCTGGAATTCTGGGATGAGAAACGGCACATTCCTGGACTTGCAAGTGGCACGCGCCGTCGACATTTGCGCCCAGGGAATAGGTGGCAGCCTTGGGCTCTCAGGTGCCAAAGATGGGGCCCCATTACCCCTAGAAAAGGCACAATGGCTTTCTGTCCTGACACCTTTTCCCAGAGAGGAATCGACTTCCGTCTGTAATTCTGCACTGAAAAACGGCCCTTTCCCGGACCCGCACAGGTTATGCACCGTCGAGCTTTGCACCCAGGGAAAAGGTGGCAGCCTTGGGCTCTCAGGTGCTAATGATGGGGCCCAATTAGCATTACAAAATACACAATGGCTTGTCTCCAGGTACCTTTTCCTCCTGAGGAATCTTCTTAGGTCACGAATTCTGGGCTGAAAAATGGCACTTTCCCGGACCCGCACGTGGAACGCTCCGTCGAGCTTTGCGCCCAGGGAAAAGGTGGCAGCCTTGGGCTGTCAGGTGTCAATTTTGGGGCCCCATTAACCCTAGAAAAGGCACAATTGCTTTCTGTCCTGGCACCTTTTCCCTGGGAGAAATCTTCATCGGCCTCGACTTCTGGGATGAGAAACAGCACTTTCCTGGACCCGCAAGTGGAACGCACCGTCGAGCTTTGTGCCCAGGCCAAAGGTGGCAGCCTTGGGGTCTCAGGTGCCAATGATGGGGCCCCATTACCCCTAGAAAAAGAACAATGGCTTTCTGTCCTGGCACCTTTTCCCTGGGAGGAATCTTCGCTGGCCTAGAATTCTAGGATGAGAAACGGCACATTCCCAGACTTGCAAGTGGCACGCGCCCTCGACATTTGCGCCCAGGGAAAAGGTGGCAGCCTTGGGCTCTCAGGTGCCAATGATGGGGCCCCATTACCCCTAGGAAAGGGACAATGGCTTTCTGTCCTGACACCTTTTCCCAGAGAGGAATCGACTTCTGTCTGGAATTCTGGGCTGAAAAACGGCCCTTTCCCGGACCCGCACAGGGTATGCACCGTCGAGCTTTGCACCCAGGGAAAAGGTGGAAGCCTTGGGCTCTCAGGTGCCAATGATGGGGCCCAACTAGCATTACAAAATACACAATGGCTTTGTCTCCTGGTACCTTTTCCCTGGGAGGAATTTTTGTCCGTCTGGAATTCTGGGCTGAAAAACGGCACTTCCCCGGACCTGCAAGTGGAACGCACTGTCGAGCTTTGCGCCCAGGGAAAAGGTGGCAGCCTTGGGCTCTCAGGTGCCAATGACGGGGACCCATTACCCCTAGAAAATGAACAATCGCTTTCTGTCCTGGCACCTTTTCCCTGGGAGGAATCTCCATTGGTCTGGAATTCTGGGCTGAAAAGGGCTCTTTCCCTTACCCGCATGTGGCACGCACCGTCGAGCTTTGCGCCCAGGGAAAAGGTGGCAGCCCTGGGCTCTCAGCTGCCAATTTTGGGGCCCTATTAACCCTAGAAAAGGCACAATGGCTTTCTGTCCTGGCACCTTTTCCCAGGGAGAAATTATCGCTGGCCTGGAATTCTGGGATGAGAAACGGCACATTCCTGGACTTGCAAGTGGCACGCGCCGTCGACATTTGCGCCCAGGGAATAGGTGGCAGCCTTGGGCTCTCAGGTGCCAAAGATGGGGCCCCATTACCCCTAGAAAAGGCACAATGGCTTTCTGTCCTGACACCTTTTCCCAGAGAGGAATCGACTTCCGTCTGTAATTCTGCACTGAAAAACGGCCCTTTCCCGGACCCGCACAGGTTATGCACCGTCGAGCTTTGCACCCAGGGAAAAGGTGGCAGCCTTGGGCTCTCAGGTGCTAATGATGGGGCCCAATTAGCATTACAAAATACACAATGGCTTGTCTCCAGTTACCTTTTCCTTCTGAGGAATCTTCTTAGGTCACGAATTCTGGGCTGAAAAATGGCACTTTCCTGGACCCGCACGTGGAACGCTCCGTCGAGCTTTGCGCCCAGGGAAAAGGTGGCAGCCTTGGGCTGTCAGGTGTCAATTTTGGGGCCCCATTAACCCTAGAAAAGGCACAATTGCTTTCTGTCCTGGCACCTTTTCCCTGGGAGAAATCTTCATCGGCCTCGACTTCTGGGATGAGAAACAGCACTTTCCTGGACCCGCAAGTGGAACGCACCGTCGAGCTTTGTGCCCAGGCCAAAGGTGGCAGCCTTGGGGTCTCAGGTGCCAATGATGGGGCCCCATTACCCCTAGAAAAAGAACAATGGCTTTCTGTCCTGGCACCTTTTCCCTGGGAGGAATCTTCGTTGGTCTGGAATTCGGGGCTGAAAACGGCTCTTTCCCTTACCCGCATGTGGCACGCACCGTCAAGCTTTGCGCCCAGGGAAAAGGTGGCAGCCCTGGGCTCTCAGCTGCCAATTTTGGGGCCCCATTAACCCTAGAAAAGGCACAACCGCTTTCTGTCCTGGCACCTATCCCAGGGAGAAATCTTCGCTGGCCTGGAATTCTGGGATGAGATACGGCACATTCCCGGACTTGGAAGTGGCACGCGCCGTCGACATTTGCGCCCAGGGAAAAGGTGGCAGCCTTGGCCTCTCAGGTGCCAATGATCGTGCCCATTACCCCTAGAAAAGGCACAATGTCTTTCTGTCCTGGCACCTTTTCCCAGGGAGGAATCTTCATCGCTTTGGAATTCTGGTCTGAGAATCGGCACTTTCCTGGACCCGCAAGTGGAACACACCATCGAGCTTTGCGTCCAGGGAAAATGTGGCAGTCTTGGGCTCTCAGGTGACAATGATGGGGCCCCATTACCTTTACAAAATGCACAATGGCTTTCTGTCCTGGCACCTTTTCCCTGGGAGGAATTTTCGTCCGTCTGGAATTCTGGGCTGAAAAACGGCACTTCCCCCGACCCTTCAAGTGGAACGTACCGTCGAGCTTTGTGCCCAGGCAAAAGGTGACAGCCTTGGGCTCTTGGGTGCCAATGATGGGGCCCCATTACCCCTAGAAAAAGAACAATCGCTTTCTGTCCTGGCACCGTTTCCCTGAGAGGAATCCTCATTGGTCTGGAATTCTGGGATGAAAACGCCTCTTTCCCTTACCTGCATGTGGCACGCACCGTCGAGCTTTGCGGCCAGGGAAAAGGTGGCAGCCCTGGGCTCTCAGCTGCCAATTTTGGGGCCCCATTAACCCTAGAAAAGGCACAATCGCTTTCTGTCCTGGCACCTTTCCCAGGGAGAAATCTTCGCTGGCCTGGAATTCTGGCATGAGAAACGGCACATTCCCAGACTTGCAAGTGGCACGCGCCGTCGACATTTGCGCCCAGGGTAAAGGTGACAGCCTTGGGCTCTCAGGTGCCAAAGATGGGGCCCCATTAACCCTAGAAAAGGCACAATCGCTTTGTGTCCTGACACCTTTTCCCAGGGAGGAATCGGCTTCCGTCTGGAATTCTGGGCTGAAAAACGGCCCTTTCCCAAACCCGCACAGGGTATGGACCGTTGAGCTTTGCACCCAGGGAAAAGGTGGCAGCCTTGGGCTCTCAGGTGCCAATGATGGGGCCCAACTAGCATTACAAAATACACAATGGCTTTGTCTCCTGGTACCTTTTCCCTGGGAGGAATTTTTGTCCGTCTGGAATTCTGGGCTGAAAAACGGCACTTCCCCGGACCTGCAAGTGGAACGCACTGTCGAGCTTTGCGCCCAGGGAAAAGGTGGCAGCCTTGGGCTCTCAGGTGCCAATGACGGGGACCCATTACCCCTAGAAAATGAACAATCGCTTTCTGTCCTGGCACCTTTTCCCTGGGAGGAATCTCCATTGGTCTGGAATTCTGGGCTGAAAAGGGCTCTTTCCCTTACCCGCATGTGGCACGCACCGTCGAGCTTTGCGCCCAGGGAAAAGGTGGCAGCCCTGGGCTCTCAGCTGCCAATTTTGGGGCCCTATTAACCCTAGAAAAGGCACAATGGCTTTCTGTCCTGGCACCTTTTCCCAGGGAGAAATTATCGCTGGCCTGGAATTCTGGGATGAGAAACGGCACATTCCTGGACTTGCAAGTGGCACGCGCCGTCGACATTTGCGCCCAGGGAATAGGTGGCAGCCTTGGGCTCTCAGGTGCCAAAGATGGGGCCCCATTACCCCTAGAAAAGGCACAATGGCTTTCTGTCCTGACACCTTTTCCCAGAGAGGAATCGACTTCCGTCTGTAATTCTGCACTGAAAAACGGCCCTTTCCCGGACCCGCACAGGTTATGCACCGTCGAGCTTTGCACCCAGGGAAAAGGTGGCAGCCTTGGGCTCTCAGGTGCTAATGATGGGGCCCAATTAGCATTACAAAATACACAATGGCTTGTCTCCAGTTACCTTTTCCTTCTGAGGAATCTTCTTAGGTCACGAATTCTGGGCTGAAAAATGGCACTTTCCTGGACCCGCACGTGGAACGCTCCGTCGAGCTTTGCGCCCAGGGAAAAGGTGGCAGCCTTGGGCTGTCAGGTGTCAATTTTGGGGCCCCATTAACCCTAGAAAAGGCACAATTGCTTTCTGTCCTGGCACCTTTTCCCTGGGAGAAATCTTCATCGGCCTCGACTTCTGGGATGAGAAACAGCACTTTCCTGGACCCGCAAGTGGAACGCACCGTCGAGCTTTGTGCCCAGGCCAAAGGTGGCAGCCTTGGGGTCTCAGGTGCCAATGATGGGGCCCCATTACCCCTAGAAAAAGAACAATGGCTTTCTGTCCTGGCACCTTTTCCCTGGGAGGAATCTTCGTTGGTCTGGAATTCGGGGCTGAAAACGGCTCTTTCCCTTACCCGCATGTGGCACGCACCGTCGAGCTTTGCGCCCAGGGAAAAGGTGGCAGCCCTGGGCTCTCAGCTGCCAATTTTGGGGCCCCATTAACCCTAGAAAAGGCACAACCGCTTTCTGTCGTGGCACCTTTTCCCAGGGAGAAATCTTCGCTGGCCTGGAATTCTGGGATGAGATACGGCACATTCCCGGACTTGGAAGTGGCACGCGCCGTCGACATTTGCGCCCAGGGAAAAGGTGGCAGCCTTGGCCTCTCAGGTGCCAATGATCGTGCCCATTACCCCTAGAAAAGGCACAATGTCTTTCTGTCCTGGCACCTTTTCCCAGGGAGGAATCTTCATCGCTTTGGAATTCTGGTCTGAGAATCGGCACTTTCCTGGACCCGCAAGTGGAACACACCATCGAGCTTTGCGTCCAGGGAAAATGTGGCAGTCTTGGGCTCTCAGGTGACAATGATGGGGCCCCATTACCTTTACAAAATGCACAATGGCTTTCTGTCCTGGCACCTTTTCCCTGGGAGGAATTTTCGTCCGTCTGGAATTCTGGGCTGAAAAACGGCACTTCCCCCGACCCTTCAAGTGGAACGTACCGTCGAGCTTTGTGCCCAGGCAAAAGGTGACAGCCTTGGGCTCTTGGGTGCCAATGATGGGGCCCCATTACCCCTAGAAAAAGAACAATCGCTTTCTGTCCTGGCACCGTTTCCCTGAGAGGAATCCTCATTGGTCTGGAATTCTGGGATGAAAACGCCTCTTTCCCTTACCTGCATGTGGCACGCACCGTCGAGCTTTGCGGCCAGGGAAAAGGTGGCAGCCCTGGGCTCTCAGCTGCCAATTTTGGGGCCCCATTAACCCTAGAAAAGGCACAATCGCTTTCTGTCCTGGCACCTTTCCCAGGGAGAAATCTTCGCTGGCCTGGAATTCTGGCATGAGAAACGGCACATTCCCAGACTTGCAAGTGGCACGCGCCGTCGACATTTGCGCCCAGGGAAAAGGTGACAGCCTTGGGCTCTCAGGTGCCAAAGATGGGGCCCCATTAACCCTAGAAAAGGCACAATCGCTTTGTGTCCTGACACCTTTTCCCAGGGAGGAATCGGCTTCCGTCTGGAATTCTGGGCTGAAAAACGGCCCTTTCCCAAACCCGCACAGGGTATGGACCGTTGAGCTTTGCACCCAGGGAAAAGGTGGCAGCCTTGGGCTCTCAGGTGCCAATGATGGGGCCCAATTAGCATTACAAAATACACAATGGCTTTGTCTCCTGGTACCTTTTCCCTCTGAGGAATCTTCATAGGTCTGGAATTGTGGGCTGAAAAATGGCACTTTCCCGGACTCGTACGTGGAACGCTCCGTCGAGCTTTGCGCCCAGGGAAAAGGTGTCAGCCTTGGGCTCTGAGGTGTCAATTTTGGGGCCCCATTAACCCTAGAAAAGGCACAATTGCTTTCTGTCCTGGCACCTTTTCCCTGGGAGAAATCTTCATCGGTCTGGAATTCTGGAATGAGAAACGGCAATTTCACGGACCCTCACGTAGCACGCATGGTCGAGCTTTGTGCCCAGGGTATAGGAGGCAACCTTGGGCTCTCAGGTGCCAATGATGGAGCCCGATTAACCCTAAAAATGGAACAATAACTTTCTGTCCTGGGAGCCCCTTCCCTGTGAGGAGTCTTCATCCGTCTGGAATTGAGGGCTGAAAAACGGCACATTCCCGGACAAGAAAGTGGTACGTGCCGTTGATATTTGCGCTCACGGAAAAGGTGGCAGCCTTGAACTCTCAGGTGCCAATAATGGGGCACCATTGACCCTAGAAAAGGACAATTCAATTTCTGACCTGGCACCTTTTCCCTGGGAGGTGTTTTCATCCGTCTGGAATTCTGGGCTGAAAAATGGCACTTCCCCGGACCCGGAACTGGCACACGCCGTCGACATTTGTGCCCAGGCAAAAGGTGGTAGCCTTGGGCTCTCAGGTGCCACTGACGGGGCCCCGTTATCACTTCCTTTCTGTCCTGGCACCTTTTCCCAGGGAGGAATCTTCGTCCGTCTGGAAATCTGGGTTCAAAAATGGCACTGCCCCAAACCCGCACAAGGTACACACCGTCGAGACTTGCGCCCAGGGAAAAGGGAGCAGCCTTGGGCTCTCAGGTGCCAATGATGGTGCCCCATTACCCCTACAAAAGGCACAATGGCTTTCTGTCCTGGCACATTTTCCCTGGGAGGAATCTTCATCGGTTTGGAATTCTGGTCTGAGAATCGGCACTTTCCTGAACCCGCAAGTGGAACACACCATCGAGCTTTGCGTCCAGGGAAAATGTCGCAGCCTTGGGCTCTCAGATGCCAATGATGGGGTCCCATTACCTTTACAAAAAGCACAATGGCTTTCTGTCCTGGGAGCCTTTTCTCTGGGAGGAGTCGTCATCCGTCTGGAATCCTGGGCTGAACAAAGCACTTTCTCTGACCTGCACGTGGCTGTCACCATCTAGCTTTGTGCCCAGGGAAAACGTGGCAGCCGTGGGCTCTCAGGTGCCAACAATGGGTCCCCGTTAACACTAGATAGATAACAATCGCTTTCTGTCGTGGCACCTTTTCCCTGGGAGGAATTTTCGTCCGTTTGGAATTCTGGGCTGAAAAACGGCACTTCCCCGGACCTGCAAGTGGAACGCACCGTCGAGCTTTGTGCCCAGGCAAAAGGTGACAGCCTTGGGCTCTCGGGTGCCAATGATGGGGCCCCATTACCCCTAGAAAAAGAACAATCGCTTTCTGTCCTGGCACCTTTTCCCTGGGAGGAATCTTCATTGGTCTGGAATTCTGGGCTGAAAACCGCTCGTTCCCTTACCCGCATGTGGCACGCACCGTCGAGCTTTGCGCCCAGGGAATAGGTGGCAGCCCTGGGCTCTCAGCTGCCAATTTTGGGGCCCCATTAACCCTAGAAAAGGTACAATGGCTTTGTGTCCTGGCACATTTTCCCAGGGAGAAATCTTCGCTGGCCTGGAATTCTGGGATGAGAAACGGCACATTCCCGGACTTGCAAGTGGCACGCGCCGTTGACATTTGCGCACAGGGAAAAGGTGACAGCCTTGGGCTCTCAGATGTCAATGATGGAGCCCCATTACTCCTAGAAAAGGAGAAATCTATTCCTGTCCTGGCACCTTTTCCCAGGGAGGAATCTTCATCGGTCTGGAATTCTGGGCTGAAAAACGGCCCTTTCCCAAACCCGCACAGGGTATGCACCGTTGAGCTTTGCACCTAGGGAAAAGGTGGCAGCCTTGGGCTCTCAGGTGCCAATGATGGGGCCCAATTAGCATTACAAAATACACAATGGCTTTGTCTCCTGGAACCTTTTCCCTCCGAGGAATATTCATAGGTCTGGAATTCTGGGCTGAAAAATGGCACTTTCCTGGACCCGCAAGTGGAACGCTCCGTCGAGCTTTGCGCCCAGGGAAAAGGTGGCAGCCATGGGCTCTCGAGTGTAAATTTTGGGGCCCCATTAACCCTAGAAAAGGAACAATTGCTTTCTGTCCTTCCACCTTTTCCCTGGGAGGAATCTTCATCTGTCTGGAATTCTGGAATGAGAAACGGCAATTTTACGGACCCTCACGTAGCACGCATGGTCGAGCTTTGCGCCCAGGGTATAGGAGGACACCTTGGGCTCTCAGGTGCCAATGACGGGCCCCCATTAACACTAGAAATAGAACAATCGCTTTCTGTCCTGAGAGCCTTTTCCCTGGGAGGAGTCCTCATCCGTCTGGAATCCTGGGCTGAACAAAGCACTTTCTCTGACCTGCACGTGGCAGGCACCATCTAGCTTTGCGCCCAGGGAAAAGGTGGCAGCCTTGGGCTCTCAGGTGCCAATGATGGGGCCCCGTTAACACTAGAAAAATAACACTTGCTTTCTGTCCTGCCACTTTTTCCCAGGGAGGAATCTTCGTCCGTCTGGAAATCTGGTTTCAAAAATGGCACTGGCCCAAACCCGCACAAGGTACACACCGTCGAGCTTTTCGCCCAGGGAAAATGAGGCAGCCTTGGGCTCTCAGGTGCCAATGATGGGGCCCCATTACCCCTACAAAAGGCACAATGGCTTTCTGTCCTGGCACCTTTTCCCAGGGAGGAATCTTCATCGGTTTGGAATTCTGGTCTGAAAATCGGCACTTTCCTGGACCCGCAAGTGGAACGCACCATCGAGCTTTGCGTCCAGGGAAAAGGTGGCAGTCTTGGGCTCTCAGGTGCCAATGATGGGGCCCCATTACCTTTACTAAAAGCACAATGGCTTTCTGTCCTGGCACCTTTTCCCTGGGAGGAGTCTTCATTGGTCTGGAATTCTGGGCTGTAAAATGGCACTTTCTGGGACCAGCACGTGGCACGCACTGTCGTGCTTTGCGCCCAGGGAAAAGGAGGCAACCTCTGGCTCTCAGATGCCAATGACGGGCCCCCATTAACACTAGAAATGGAAGAATCGCTTTCTGTCCTGGGAGCCTTCTCCCTGGGAGGAGTCGTCATCCGTCTGGAATCCTGGGCTGAACAAAGCACTTTCTCTGACCTGCACGTGGCAGGCATCATCTAGCTTTGCGCCCAGGGAAAAGGTGGCAGCCTTGGGCTCTCAGGTGCCAACTATGGGTCCCCGTTAACACTAGATAAATAACAATCGCTTTCTGTCCTGGCACCTTTTCCCTGGGAGGAATTTTCGTCCATCTGGAATTCTGGGCTGAAAAACGGCACTTCCCCAGAACTGCAGGTGGAACGCACCGTCGAGCTTTGTGCCCAGGCCAAAGGTGGCAGCCTTGGGCTCTCAGGTGCCAATGATGGGGCCCCATTACCCCTAGAAAAAGAACAATGGCTTTCTGTCCTGGCACCTTTTCCCTGGGAGGAATCTTCATTGGTCTGGAATTCTAGGCTGAAAACGTCTCTTTCCCTTACCCGCATGTGGCACGCACCGTCGAGCTTTGCGGCCAGGGAAAAGGGGGCAGCCCTGGGCTCTCAGCTGCCAATTTTGGGGCCGCATAAAGCCTAGAAAAGGCACAATCGCTTTCTGTCCTGGCACCTTTTCCCAGGGAGAAATCTTCATCGGTTTGGAATTCTGGTCTGAGAATCGGCACTTTCCTGGACCCGCAAGTGGAACGCACCATTGAGCTTTGCGTCCAGGGAAAAGGTGGCAGTCTTGGGCTCTCAGGTGTCCATTTTGGGGCCCCATTAAGCCTAGAAAAGGCACAATTGCTTTCTGTCCTGGCACCTTTTCCCTGGGAGAAATCTTCATCGGCCTCGAATTCTGGGATGAGAAACAGCACATTCCTGGACTCGCAAGTGGCACGCACCGTCGAGCTTTGCGCTCAGGGAAAAGGTTGCAGCCTTCGGCTCTCAGGTGTCAATGATGGAGACCCATTAACCCTAGAAAAGGAACAATCGCTTTCTGTCCTGACACCTTTTCCCAGGGAGGAATCTTCATCGGTCTGGAATTCTGGAATGAGAAAGGGCAATTTCCCGGACCCTCACGTAGCACGCATGGTCGAGCTTTGCGCTCAGGGAAAAGGTTGCAGCCTTCGGCTCTCAGGTGTCAATGATGGGTCCCCATTACTCCTAGAAAAGGAGAAATCCATTCCTGTCCTGGCACCTTTTCCCAGGGAGGAATCTTCATCGGTCTGGAATTCTGGAATGAGAAACGGCAATTTCCCGGACCCTCACATAGAACGCATGGTCGAGCTTTGCGCCCAGGGTATAGGAGGCAACCTTGGGCTCTCAGGTGCCAATGATGGGGCCCGATTAACCCTAGAAATGGAACAATCGCTTTCTGTTCTGGGAGCCTCTTCCCTGTGAGGAGTCTTCATCCGTCTGGAATTCAGGGCTGAAAAACGGCACTTTCCCGGACAAGAAAGTGGTACGTGCCGTTGATGTTTGCGCCCACGGAAAAGGTGGCAGCCTTGAACTCTCAGGTGCCAATGATGGGGCACCATTGACCCTAGAAAAGGACCATTCGATTTCTGACCTGGCACCTTTTCCCTGGGAGATGTCTTCGTCCGTCTGGAATTCTGGGCTGAAAAATGGTACTTCCCCGGACCTGCAAGTGGCACGCGCCGTCGATATTGCGCCCAGGGTAAAGGTGGCAGCCTTGGGCTCTCAGGTGCCAGTGACGGGGCCCCGTTAACACTAGAAAAATAACACTTGCTTTCTGTCCTGGCACCTTTTCCCAGGGAGGAATCTTCGTCCGTCTGGAAATCTGGGTTCAAAAATGGCACTGCCCCAAACCCGCACAATTTACACACCATCGAGCTTTGCGCCCAGGGAAAATGAGGCAGCCTTGGGCTCTCAGATACCAATGATGGTGCCCCATTACCCCTAGAAAAGGCACAATGGCTTTCTGTCCTGGCACCTTTTCCCAGGGAGGAATCTTCATCGGTTTGGAATTCTGGTCTGAAAAACGGCACGTCCCCGGACCTGCGAGTGGAAAGCACCGTCGAGCATTGTGCCCAGGCAAAAGGTGGCAGCCTTGGGCTCTCAGGTGCCAATGATGGGGCCCCATTACTCCCAGAAAAAAAACAATCGCTTTCTGTCCTGGCACCTTTTCCCTGGGAGGAATTTTCGTCCGTCTGGAATTCTGGACTGAAAAATGGCACTTCCCCGGACCTGCGAGTGGAACGCACCGTCGAGCTTTGTGCCCAGGCAAAAGGTGGCAGTTTTGGGCTCTCAGGTTCCAATGATGGGGCCCCCTTACCCCTAGGAAAAGAACAATCGCTTTCTGTCCTGGCACCTTTTCCCTGGGAGGAATTTTTTTCTGTTTGAAATTCTGGCATGAAAAACGGCACTTCCCCGTACCTGCGAGTGGAACGCACCGTCGAGCTTTGTGCCCAGGCAAAAGGTGGCAGCCTTGGGCTCTCAGGTGCCAATGATGGGGCCCCATTACCCCTAGAAAAAGAACAATGGCTTTCTGTCCTGGCACCTTTTCCCTGGGAGGAGTCTTCATTGGTCTGGAATTCTGGGATGAAAACGTCTCTTTCCCTTACCCGCATGTGGCACGCACCGTCGAGCCTTGCGCCCAGGGAAAAGGTGGCAGCCCTGGGCTCTCAGCTGCCAATTTTGGGGCCCCATTAACCCTAGAAAAGGCACAATGGCTTTCTGTCCTGGCACCTTTTCCCAGGGAGAAATCTTCGCTGGCCTGGAATTCTGGCATGAGAAACGGCACATTCCCGGACTTGCAAGTGGCACGCGCCGTCGACATTTGCGCCCAGGGAAAAGGTGGCAGCCTTGGGCTCTCAGGTGGCAAAGATGGGGGCCCCTTACCCCTAGAAAAGGCACAATGGCTTTCTGTCCTGACAGCTTTTCCCAGAGAGGAATCGACTTCTGTCTGGAATTCTGGGCTGAAAAACGGCCCTTTCTCGGACCCGCACAGGGTATGCACCGTTGATCTTTGCACCCAGAGAAAAGGTGGCAGCCTTGGGCTCTCAGGTGCCAATTTTGGGGCCCAATTAGCATTACAAAATACACAATGACTTTGTCTCCTGGTACCTTTTCCCTCTGAGGAATCTTCATAGGTCTGGAATTGTGGGCTGAAAAATGGCACTTTCCCGGACCCGCAAGTGGAACGCTCCGCCGAGCTTTGTACCCATGGAAAAGGTGGCAGCCTTGGGCTCTCAGGTGTCAATTTTGGGGCCCCATTAACCCTAGAAAAGGCACAATTGCTTTCTGTCCTGGCATCTTTTCCCTGGGAGAAATCTTCATCGGCCTCGAATTCTGGGATGAGAAACAGCACATTCCTGGCCCTGCAAGTGGCACGCACCGTCGAGCTTTGCGCTCGGGGAAAAGGTTGCAGCCTTCGGCTCTCAGGTGTCAATGATGGAGCCCCATTACTCCTAGAAAAGGAGAAATCCATTCCTGTCCTGGCACCTTTTCCCAGGGAGGAATCTTCATCGGTCTGGAATTCTGGAATGAGAATCGGCAATTTCCCAGACCCTCACGTAGCACGCATGGTCGAGCTTTGCGCCCAGGGTATAGGAGGCAACCTTGGGCTCTCAGGTGCCAATGATGGGGCCCGATTAACCCTAGAAATGGAACAATCGCTTTCTTTCCTGGGAGCCTCTTCCCTGTGAGGAGTCTTCATCCGTCTGAAATTCAGGGCTGAAAAACGGCACTTCCCGGACAAGAAAGTGGTACGCGCCGTTGATGTTTGCGCCCACGGAAAAGGTGGCAGCCTTGAACTCTCAGGTGCCAATGATGGGGCACCATTGACCGTAGAAAAGGACAATTCGATTTCTGACCTGGCACCTTTTCCCTGGGAGGTGTCTTCGTCCGTCTGGAATTCTGGGCTGAAAAATGGTACTTCCCTGGACCCGCAAGTGGCACGCGCCGTCGACATTTGCGCCCAGACAAAAGGTGGCAGCCTTGGGCTCTCAGGTGCCAATGATGGGGCCCCGTTAACACTAGAAAAATAACACTTGCTTTCTGTCCTGGCACCTTTTCCCAGGGAGGAATCTTCGTCCGTCTGGAAATCTGGCTTCAAAAATGGCACTGGCCCAAACCCGCACAAGGTACACACCGTCGAGCTTAGCGCCCAAGGAAAAGGGGGCAGCCTTGGGCTCTCAGGTGCCAATGATGGTGCCCCATTACCCCTAGAAAAGGCACAATGGCTTTCTGTCCTGGCACCTTTTCCCGGGGAGGAATCTTCATCGGTTTGGAATTCTGGTCTGAGAATCGCCACTTTCCTGGACCCGCAAGTGGAACGCACCATCGAGCTTTGCGTCCAGGGAAAAGGTGGCAGTCTTGGGCTCTCAGGTGCCAATGATGGGGCCCCATTACATTTACAAAAAGCACAATGGCTTTCTGTCCTGGCACCTTTTCCCTGGGAGGAGTCTTCATTGGTCTGGAATTCTGGGCTGTAAAATGGCACTTTCTAGGACCAGCACGTGGCACGCACTGTCGTTCTTTGCGCCCAGGGAAAAGGAGGCAACCTCTGGCTCTCAGATGCCAATGACGGGCTCCCATTAACACTAGAAATGGAACAATCGCTTTCTGTCCTGGGAGCCTTTTCCCTGGGAGGAGTCGTCATCCGTCTGGAATCCTTGGCTGAACAAAGCACTTTCTCTGACCTGCACGTGGCAGGCACCATCTAGCTTTGCGCCCAGGCAAAAGGTGGCAGCCTTGGGCTCTCAGCTGCCAATGATGGGGCCCCGTTAACACTAGAAAAATAACACTTGCTTTCTGTCCTGGCACCTTTTCCCAGGGAGGAATCTTCGTCCGTCTGGAAATCTGGCTTCAAAAATGGCACTGCCCCAAACCCGCACAAGGTACACACCGTCGAGCTTTGCGCCCAGGGAAAAGGTGGCAGCCTTGGGCTCTCAGGTGCCAATGACGGTGCCCCATTACCCCTACAAAAGGCACAATGGCTTTCTGTCCTGGCACCTTTTCCCGGGGAGGAATCTTCATCGGTTTGGAATTCTGGTCTGAGAATCGGCACTTTCCTGGACCCGCAAGTGGAACGCACCATCGAGCTTTGCGTCCAGGGAAAAGGTGGCAGTCTTGGGCTCTCAGGTGCCAAAGATGGGGCCCCATTACCTTTACAAAAAGCACAATGGCTTTCTGTCCTGGCACCTTTTCCCTGGGAGGAGTCTTCATTGGTCTTGAATTCTGGGCTGTAAAATGGCACTTTCTGGGACCAGCACGTGGCACGCACTGTCGTGCTTTGCGCCCAGGGAAAAGGAGGCAACCTCTGGCTCTCAGATGCCAATGACGGGCCCCCATGAACACTAGAAATGGAACAAGCGCTTTCTGTCCTGGGAGCTTTCTCCCTGGGAGGAGTCGTCATCCGTCTGGAATCCTGGGCTGAACAAAGCACTTTCTCTGACCTGCACGTGGCAGGCACCATCTAGCTTTGTGCCCAGGGAAAAGGTGGCAGCCTTGGGCTCTCAGGTGCCAATGATGGGTCCCCATTAACCCTAGAAAAGGTACAATGGCTTTGTGTCCTGGCACATTTTCCCAGGGAGAAATCTTCGCTGGCCTGGAATTCTGGGATGAGAAACGGCTCTTTCCCGGACTTGCAAGTGGCACGCGCCGTTGACATTTGCGCACAGGGAAAAGGTGACAGCCTTGGGCTCTCAGATGTCAATGATGGAGCCCCATTACTCCTAGAAAAGGAGAAATCTATTCCTGTCCTGGCACCTTTTCCCAGGGAGGAATCTTCATCGGTCTGGAATTCTGGGCTGAAAAACGGCCCTTTCCCAAACCCGCACAGGGTATGTACCGTTGAGCTTTGCACCTAGGGAAAAGGTGGCAGCCTTGGGCTCTCAGGTGCCAATGATGGGGCCCAATTAGCATTACAAAATACACAATGGCTTTGTCTCCTGGTACCTTTTCCCTCTGAGGAATATTCATAGGTCTGGAATTCTGGGCTGAAAAATGGCACTTTCCTGGACCCGCAAGTGGAACGCTCCGTCGAGCTTTGCGCCCAGGGAAAAGGTGGCAGCCATGGGCTCTCGAGTGTAAATTTTGGGGCCCCATTAACCCTAGAAAAGGAACAATTGCTTTCTGTCCTTCCACCTTTTCCCAGGGAGGAATCTTCATCTGTCTGGAATTCTGGAATGAGAAACGGCAATTTTACGGACCATCACGTAGCACGCATGGTCGAGCTTTGCGCCCAGGGTATAGGAGGACACCTTGGGCTCTCAGGTGCCAATGACGGTCCCCCATTAACACTAGAAATAGAACAATCGCTTTCTGTCCTGGGAGCCTTTTCCCTGGGAGGAGTCCTCATCCGTCTGGAATCCTGGGCTGAACAAAGCACTTTCTCTGACCTGCACGTGGCAGGCACCATCTAGCTTTGCGCCCAGGGAAAAGGTGGCAGCCTTGGGCTCTCAGCTGCCAATGATGGGGCCCCGTTAACACTAGAAAAATAACACTTGCTTTCTGTCCTGCCACTTTTTCCCAGGGAGGAATCTTCGTCCGTCTGGAAATCTGGTTTCAAAAATGGCACTGCCCCAAACCCGCACAAGGTACACACCGTCGAGCTTTTCGCCCAGGGAAAATGAGGCAGCCTTGGGCTCTCAGGTGCCAATGATGGGGCCCCATTACCCCTACAAAAGGCACAATGGCTTTCTGTCCTGGCACCTTTTCCCAGGGAGGAATCTTCATCGGTTTGGAATTCTGGTCTGAGAATCGGCACTTTCCTGGACCCGCAAGTGGAACGCACCATCGAGCTTTGCGTCCAGGGAAAAGGTGGCAGTCTTGGGCTCTCAGGTGCCAATGATGGGGCCCCATTACCTTTACTAAAAGCACAATGGCTTTCTGTCCTGGCACCTTTTCCCTGGGAGGAGTCTTCATTGGTCTGGAATTCTGGGCTGTAAAATGGCACTTTCTGGGACCAGCACGTGGCACGCACTGTCGTGCTTTGCGCCCAGGGAAAAGGAGGCAACCTCTGGCTCTCAGATGCCAATGACGGGCCCCCATTAACACTAGAAATGGAAGAATCGCTTTCTGTCCTGGGAGCCTTCTCCCTGGGAGGAGTCGTCATCCGTCTGGAATCCTGGGCTGAACAAAGCACTTTCTCTGACCTGCACGTGGCAGGCATCATCTAGCTTTGCGCCCAGGGAAAAGGTGGCAGCCTTGGGCTCTCAGGTGCCAACTATGGATCCCCGTTAACACTAGATAAATAACAATCGCTTTCTGTCCTGGCACCTTTTCCCTGGGAGGAATTTTCGTCCGTCTGGAATTCTGGGCTGAAAAACGGCACTTCCCCAGAACTGCAGGTGGAACGCACCGTCGAGCTTTGTGCCCAGGCCAAAGGTGGCAGCCTTGGGCTCTCAGGTGCCAATGATGGGGCCCCATTACCCCTAGAAAAAGAACAATGGCTTTCTGTCCTGGCACCTTTTCCCTGGGAGGAATCTTCATTGGTCTGGAATTCTAGGCTGAAAACGTCTCTTTCCCTTACCCGCATGTGGCACGCACCGTCGAGCTTTGCGGCCAGGGAAAAGGGGGCAGCCCTGGGCTCTCAGCTGCCAATTTTGGGGCCGCATAAAGCCTAGAAAAGGCACAATCGCTTTCTGTCCTGGCACCTTTTCCCAGGGAGAAATCTTCATCGGTTTGGAATTCTGGTCTGAGAATCGGCACTTTCCTGGACCCGCAAGTGGAACGCACCATTGAGCTTTGCGTCCAGGGAAAAGGTGGCAGTCTTGGGCTCTCAGGTGTCCATTTTGGGGCCCCATTAAGCCTAGAAAAGGCACAATTGCTTTCTGTCCTGGCACCTTTTCCCTGGGAGAAATCTTCATCGGCCTCAAATTCTGGGATGAGAAACAGCACATTCCTGGACTCGCAAGTGGCACGCACCGTCGAGCTTTGCGCTCAGGGAAAAGGTGGCAGCCTTCGGCTCTCAGGTGTCAATGATGGAGACCCATTAACCCTAGAAAAGGAACAATCGCTTTCTGTCCTGACACCTTTTCCCAGGGAGGAATCTTCATCGGTCTGGAATTCTTGAATGAGAAAGGGCAATTTCCCGGACCCTCACGTAGCACGCATGGTCGAGCTTTGCGCTCAGGGAAAAGGTTGCAGCCTTCGGCTCTCAGGTGTCAATGATGGGTCCCCATTACTCCTAGAAAAGGAGAAATCCATTCCTGTCCTGGCACCTTTTCCCAGGGAGGAATCTTCATCGGTCTGGAATTCTGGAATGAGAAACGGCAATTTCCCGGACCCTCACATAGAACGCATGGTCGAGCTTTGCGCCCAGGGTATAGGAGGCAACCTTGGGCTCTCAGGTGCCAATGATGGGGCCCGATTAACCCTAGAAATGGAACAATCGCTTTCTGTTCTGGGAGCCTCGTCCCTGTGAGGAGTCTTCATCCGTCTGGAATTCAGGGCTGAAAAACGGCACTTTCCCGGAGAAGAAAGTGGTACGTGCCGTTGATGTTTGCGCCCACGGAAAAGGTGGCAGCCTTGAACTCTCAGGTGCCAATGATGGGGCACCATTGACCCTAGAAAAGGACCATTCAATTTCTGACCTGGCACCTTTCCCTGGGAGATGTCTTCGTCCGTCTGGAATTCTGGGCTGAAAAATGGTACTTCCCCGGACCTGCAAGTGGCACGCGCCGTCGATATTGCGCCCAGGGTAAAGGTGGCAGCCTTGGGCTCTCAGGTGCCAGTGACGGGGCCCCGTTAACACTAGAAAAATAACACTTGCTTTCTGTCCTGGCACCTTTTCCCAGGGAGGAATCTTCGTCCGTCTGGAAATCTGGGTTCAAAAATGGCACTGCCCCAAACCCGCACAATTTACACACCATCGAGCTTTGCGCCCAGGGAAAATGAGGCAGCCTTGGGCTCTCAGATACCAATGATGGTGCCCCATTACCCCTACAAAAGGCACAATGGCTTTCTGTCCTGGCACCTTTTCCCAGGGAGGAATCTTCATCGGTTTGGAATTCTGGTCTGAGAATCGGCACTTTCCTGGACCCGCAAGTGGAACGCACCATTGAGCTTTGCGTCCAGGGAAAAGGTGGCAGTCTTGGGTTCTCAGGTGCCAATGATGGGGCCCCATTACCTTTACTAAAAGCACAATGGCTTTCTGTCCTGGCACCTTTTCCCTGGGAGGAGTCTTCATTGGTCTGGAATTCTGGGCTGTAAAATGGCACTTTCTAGGACCAGCACGTGGCACGCACTGTCGAGCTTTGCACGCAGGGAAAAGGAGGCAACGTCTGGCTCTCAGATGCCAATGACGGGCCCCCATTAACACTAGAAATGGAACAATCGCTTTCTGTCCTGGGAGCCTTTTCCCTGGGAGGAGTCCTCATCTGTCTGGAATCCTGGGCTGAACAAAGCACTTTCTCTGACCTGCACGTGGCAGGCACCATCTAGCTTTGCGCCCAGGGAAAAGGTGGCAGCCTTGGGCTCTCAGGTGCCAATGATGGGTTCCCGCTAACATTAGATAAATAACAATGGCTTTCTGTCCTGGCACCATTTCCCTGGGAGGAATTTTCATCCGTCTGGAATTCTGGGCTGAAAAACGGCACGTCCCCGGACCTGCGAGTGGAAAGCACCGTCGAGCATTGTGCCCAGGCAAAAGGTGGCAGCCTTGGGCTCTCAGGTGCCAATGATGGGGCCCCATTACTCCCAGAAAAAGAACAATCGCTTTCTGTCCTGGCACCTTTTCCCTGGGAGGAATTTTCGTCCGTCTGGAATTCTGGACTGAAAAATGGCACTTCCCCGGACCTGCGAGTGGAACGCACCGTCGAGCTTTGTGCCCAGGCAAAAGGTGGCAGTTTTGGGCTCTCAGGTTCCAATGATGGGGCCCCCTTACCCCTAGGAAAAGAACAATCGCTTTCTGTCCTGGCACCTTTTCCCTGGGAGGAATTTTTTTCTGTTTGGAATTCTGGCATGAAAAACGGCACTTCCCCGTACCTGCGAGTGGAACGCACCGTCGAGCTTTGTGCCCAGGCAAAAGGTGGCAGCCTTGGGCTCTCAGGTGCCAATGATGGGGCCCCATTACCCCTAGAAAAAGAACAATGGCTTTCTGTCCTGGCACCTTTTCCCTGGGAGGAGTCTTCATTGGTCTGGAATTCTGGGATGAAAACGTCTCTTTCCCTTACCCGCATGTGGCACGCACCGTCGAGCCTTGCGCCCAGGGAAAAGGTGGCAGCCCTGGGCTCTCAGCTGCCAATTTTGGGGCCCCATTAACCCTAGAAAAGGCACAATGGCTTTCTGTCCTGGCACCTTTTCCCAGGGAGAAATCTTCGCTGGCCTGGAATTCTGGCATGAGAAACGGCACATTCCCGGACTTGCAAGTGGCACGCGCCGTCGACATTTGCGCCCAGGGAAAAGGTGGAAGCCTTGGGCTCTCAGGTGGCAAAGATGGGGGCCCCTTACCCCTAGAAAAGGCACAATGGCTTTCTGTCCTGACAGCTTTTCCCAGAGAGGAATCGACTTCTGTCTGGAATTCTGGGCTGAAAAACGGCCCTTTCTCGGACCCGCACAGGGTATGCACCGTTGATCTTTGCACCCAGAGAAAAGGTGGCAGCCTTGGGCTCTCAGGTGCCAATTTTGGGGCCCAATTAGCATTACAAAATACACAATGACTTTGTCTCCTGGTACCTTTTCCCTCTGAGGAATCTTCATAGGTCTGGAATTGTGGGCTGAAAAATGGCACTTTCCCGGACCCGCAAGTGGAACGCTCCGTCGAGCTTTGCGCCCAGGGAAAAGGTGGCAGTCTTCGGCTCTCAGGTGCCAATGATGGGTGCCCGTTAGCACTAGATAAATAACAATCGCTTTCTGTCCTGGCACCTTTTCCCTGGGAGGAATTTTTGTCCGTCTGGAATTCTGGACTGAAAAACGGCACTTCCAAGGACCTGCAAGTGGAATGCACCGTCGAGATTTGTGCCCAGGCAAAAGGTGGCAGCCTTGGGCTCTCAGGTGCCAATGATGGGGCCCCATTACCCCTAGAAAAAGAACAATCGCTTTCTGTCCTGGCACCTTTTCCCTGGGAGGAATTTTCGTTTGTCTGGAATTCTGGACTGAAGAACGGTACTTCCCCGGACCTGCGAGTGGCACGCACCGTCGAGCTTTGCGCCCAGGGAAAAGGTGGCAGCCCTGAGCTCTCAGCTGTCAATTTTTGGGCCCCATTAACCCTAGAAAAAACACAATGGCTTTCTGTCCTGGCACCTTTTCCCAGGGAGAAATCTTCGCTGGCCTGGAATTCTGGGATGAGAAACGGCACATTCCCGGACTTGCAAGTGGCACGCGCCGTCGACATTTGCGCCCAGGGAAAAGGTGGCAGCCTTGGGCTCTCAGGTGCCAAAGATGAGGTCCCATTACCCCTAGAAAAGGCGCAATGGCTTTCTGTCCTGACACCTTTTCCCAGAGAGGAATCGACTTCCGTCTGGAATTCTGGGCTGAAAAACGCCCCTTTCCCGGTCCCGCACAGGGTATGCACCGTCGAGCTTTGCACCCAGAGAAAAGGTGGCAGCCTTGGGCTCTCAGCTGCCAATGATGGGGCCCAATTAGCATTACAAAATACACAATGACTTTGTCTCCTGGTACCTTTTCCCTCTGAGGAATCTTCATAAGTCTGGAATTCTGGGCTGAAAAATGGCACTTTCCCGGACCCGCACGTGGAACGCTCCGTCGAGCTTTGCGCCCAGGGAAAAGGTGGCAGCCTTTGGCTCTCAGGTGTCAATTGTGGGGCCCCATTAACCCTAGAAAAGGCACAATTGCTTTCTGTCCTGGCACCTTTTCCCTGGGAGAAATCTTCATCGGCCTCGAATTCTGGGATGAGAAAAAGCACATTCCTGGACTCGCAAGTGGCACGCACCGTCGAGCTTTGCGCTCAGGGAAAAGGTTGCAGCCTTGGGCTCTCAGGTGTCAATGATGGAGCCCCATTAACCCTAGAAAAGGAACAATCGCTTTCTGTCCTGGCACCTTTTCCCTGGGAGGAATCTTCGTCCGTCTGGACATCTGGGATGAAAAACTGCACTGGCCCAAACCCGCACAAGGTACACACTGTTGAGCTTTGCGCCCAGGGAAAATGGGGCAGCCTTGGGCTCTCAGGTGCCAATGATGGTGCCCCATTACCCCTAGAAAAGGCACAATGGCTTTCTGTCCTGGCACCTTTTCCCGGGGAGGAATCTTCAGCGGTTTGGAATTTAGGTTTGAGAATCGGCACTTTCCTGGACCCGCAAGTGGAACGCACCATCGAGCTTTGCGCCCAGGGAAAAGGTGGCAGTCTTCGGCTCTCAGGTGCCAATGATGGGGCCCCATTACCTTTACAAAAAGCGCAATGGCTTTCTGTCTTGGCACCTTTTCCCTGGGAGGAGTCTTCATTGGTCTGGAATTCTGGGCTGTAAAATGGCACTTTCTGGGACCAGCACGTGGCACGTGCTTTGCGCCCAGGGAAAAGGAGGCAACCTCTGGCTCTAAGATGCCAATGACGGGCCCCCATGAACACTAGAAATGGAACAATCGCTTTCTGTCCTGGGAGCTTTTTCCCTGGGAGGAGTCATCATCCGTCTGGAATCCTGGGGTGAACAAAGCACTTTCTCTGACCTGCACGTGGTAGGCACCATCTAGCTTTGCAACCACGGAAAAGGTGGCAGCCTTGGGCTCTCAGGTGCCAACAATGGGTCCTCGTTAACACTAGATAAATAACAATCGCTTTCTGTCCTGGCACCTTTTCCCTGGGAGGAATTTTCGTCTGTCTGCAATTCTGGTCTGAAAAACGGCACTTCCCCGTACCTGCGATTGGAACGCACCGTCGAGCGTTGTTCCCAGGCAAAAGGTGGCAGCCTTGGGCTCTCAGGTGCCAATGATGGGGCCCCATTACCCCTAGAAAAAGAACAATCGCTTTCTGTCCTGGCACATTTTCCCAGGGAAGAGTCTTCATTGGTCTGGAATTCTGGGCTGAAAACTGCTCTTTCCCTTACCCGCACGTGGCACGCACCGTCGAGCTTTGCGCCCAGGGAAAAGGTGGCAGCCCTGGGCTCTCAGCTGCCAAAGATGGAGCCCCCTTACCCCTAGAAAAGGCACAATGGCTTTCTGTCCTGACACCTTTTCCCAGAGGGGAATTGACTTCCGTCTGGAATTCTGGGCTGAAAAACGGCCCTTTATCGGACCCGCACAGGGTATGCACCGTCGAGCTTTGCGTCCAGGGAAAAGGTGGCAGCCTTGGGCTCTCAGGTGCCAATGATGGGGCCCAATTAACATTACAAAATACACAATGACTTTGTCTCGTGGTACCTTTTCCCTCTGAGGAATCTTCATAGGTCTGGAATTCTGGGCTGAAAAATGGCACTTTCCCGGACCCGCACGTGGAACGCTCCGTCGAACTTTGCGTCCAGGGAAAAGGTGGCAGCCTTGGGCTCTCAGGTGTCAATTTTGGGGCCCCATTAACCCTAGAAAAGGCACAATTGCTTTCTGTCCTGGCACCTTTTCCCTGGGAGAAATCTTCATCGGCCTCGAATTCTGGGATGAGAAACGGCAATTTCCCGGACCCTCACGTAGTACGCATGGTCGAGCTTTGCACCCAGGGTATAGGAGGCAACCTTGAGCTCTCAGGTGCCAATGATTGGGCCCGATTAACCCTAGAAATGGAACAATTGCTTTCTGTCCTGGGAGCCTCTTTCCTGTCAGGAGTCTTCATCCGTCTGGAATTGAGGGCTGGAAAACGGCACTTTCCCGGACAAGAAAGTGGTACGTGCCGTTGATGTTTGCACCCACGGAAAAGGTGGCAGCCTTGAACTCTCAGGTGCCAATGATGGGGCAACATTGACACTAGAAAAGGACAATTCGATTTCTGACCTGGCACCTTTTCCCTGGGAGGTGTCTTCGTCCGTCTGGAATTCTGGGCTGAAAAATGGTACTTCCCCGGACCCGCAAGTGGCACGCGCCGTCGATATTGCGCCCAGGGAAAAGGTGGCAGCCTTGGGCTCTCAGGTGCCAATGATGGGGCCCCATTACCCCTAGAAAAATAACAATCGCTTTCTGTCCTGGCACCTTTTCCCTGGGAGGAATCTTCGTCCGTCTGGACATCTGGGTTCAAAAATGGCACTGCCCCAAACCCGCACAAGGTACACACCGTCGAGCTTTGCGCCCAGGGAAAAGGGGACAGCCTTGGGCTCTCAGGTGCCAATGATGGTGCCCCATTACCCCTACAAAAGGCACAATGGTTTTCTGTCCTGGCACCTTTTCCCAGGGAGGAATCTTCATCGGTTTGGAATTCTGGTCTGAGAATCGGCACTTTCCTGGACCCGCAAGTGGAACGCACCATCGAGCTTTGCGGCCAGGGAAAAGGTGGCAGTCTTGGGCTCTCAGGTGCCAATGATTGGGAACCATTACCTTTACAAAAAGCACAATGGCTTTCTGTCCTGGCACCTTTTCCCTGGGAGGAGTCTTCATTGGTCTTGAATTCTGGACTGTAAAATGGCACTTTCTGGGACCAGCACGTGGCACGCACTGTCGTGCTTTGCGCCCAGGGAAAAGGAGGCAACCTCTGGCTCTCAGATGCCAAGGACGGGCCCCCATTAACACTAGAAATGGAACAATCGCTTTCTGTCCTGGGAGTCTTTTCCCTGGGAGGAGTTGTCATCCGTCTGGAATCCTGGGCTGAACAAAGCACTTTCTCTGACCTGCACGTGGCAGGCACCATCTAGCTTTGCGCCCAGGGAAAAGGTGGCAGCCTTGGGCTCTCAGGTGCCAACAATGGGTCCTCGTTAACACTAGATAAATAACAATCGCTTTCTGTACTGGCACCTTTTCCCTGGGAGGAATTTTCGTCTATCTGGAATTCTGGACTGAAAAATGGCACTTCCCCGGACCTGCAAGTGTAACGCACCGTCGAGATTTGTGCCCAGGCAAAAGGTGGCAGCCTTGGGGTCTCAGGTGCCAATGATGGGGCCCCATTACCCCTAGAAAAAGAACAATCGCTTTCTGTCCTGGCACCTTTTCCCTGGGAGGAGTCTTCGTTGGTCTGGAATTCTGGGCTGAAAACTGCTCTTTCCCTTACCCGCATGTGGCACGCACCGTCGAGCCTTGCGTCCAGGGAAAAGGTGGCAGCCCTGGGCTCTCAGCTGCCAATTTTGGGGCCCCATTAACCCTAGAAAAGGCGCAATGGCTTTCTGTCCTGGCACCTTTTCCCAGGGAGAAATCTTCGCTGGCCTGGAATTCTGGGATGAGAAACGGCACATTCCCGGACTTGCAAGTGGCACGCGCCGTCGACATTTGCGCCCAGGGAAAAGGTGGCAGCCTTGGGCTCTCAGGTGCCAATGATGGGGCCCCATTACCCCTAGGAAAGGCACAATGGCTTTCTGTCCTGACACCTTTTCCCAGAGGGGAATCGACTTCCATCTGGAATTCTGGGCTGAATAATGGCACTTTCCCGGACCCGCACAGGGTATGCACCGTCGAGCTTTGCGTCCAGGGAAAAGGTGGCAGCCTTGGGCTCTCAGGTGCCAATGATGGGGCCCAATTAGCATTACAAAATACACAATGGCTTTGTCTCCTGGTACCTTTTCCCTCTGAGGAATCTTCATAGGTCTGGAATTGTGGGCTGAAAAATGGCACTTTCCCGGACCCGCACGTGGAACGCTCCGTCGAGCTTTGCGCCCAGGGAAAAGCTGGCAGCCTTGGGCTCTCAGGTGTCAATTTTGGGGCCCCATTAGCCCTAGAAAAGGCACAATTGCTTTCTGTCCTGGCACCTTTTTCCTGGGAGAAATCTTCATCGGCCTCGAATTCTGGGATGAGAAACAGCACAATCCTGGACCCGCAAGTGGCACGCACCGTCGAGTTTTGCGCTCAGGGAAAAGGTTGCAGCCTTGGGCTCTCAGGTGTCAATGATGGAGCCCCATTAACCCTAGAAAAGGAACAATCGCTTTCTGTCCTGGCACCTTTTCCCGGGGAGGAATCTTCATCGGTTTGGAATTCTGGTCTGAGAATCGGCACTTTCCTGGACCCGCAAGTGGAACGCACCATCGAGCTTTGCGTCCAGGGAAAAGGTGGCAGTCTTGGGCTCTCAGGTGCCAATGATGGGGCCCCATTACATTTACAAAAAGCACAATGGCTTTCTGTCCTGGCACCTTTTCCCTGGGAGGAGTCTTCATTGGTCTGGAATTCTGGGCTGTAAAATGGCACTTTCTAGGACCAGCACGTGGCACGCACTGTCGTTCTTTGCGCCCAGGGAAAAGGAGGCAACCTCTGGCTCTCAGATGCCAATGACGGGCTCCCATTAACACTAGAAATGGAACAATCGCTTTCTGTCCTGGGAGCCTTTTCCCTGGGAGGAGTCGTCATCCGTCTGGAATCCTTGGCTGAACAAAGCACTTTCTCTGACCTGCACGTGGCAGGCACCATCTAGCTTTGCGCCCAGGGAAAAGGTGGCAGCCATGGGCTCTCAGGTGCCAATGATGGGGCCCCGTGAACACTAGATAAATAACAATGGCTGTCTGTCCTGGCACCTTTTCCCAGGGAGGAATCTTCGTCCGTCTGGAAATCTGTGTTCAAAAATGGCACGGCCCCAAGCCACCACAAGGTACACACAACCTCGAGCTTTGCGCCCAGGGAAAAGGTGGCAGCCCTGGGCTCTCAGCTGCCAATTGTGGGGCCCCATTAACCCTAGAAAAGGCACAATGGCTTTCTGTCGTGGCACCTTTTCCCAGGGAGAAATCTTCGCTGGCCTGGAATTCTGGGATGAGAAACGGCACATTCCCAGACTTGCAAGTGGCACGCGCCGTCGACATTTGCGCCCAGGGAAAAGGTGGCAGCCTTGGGCTCTCAGGTGCCAAAGATGAGGTCCCATTAGCCCTAGAAAAGGCACAATGGCTTTCTGTCCTGACACCTTTTCCCAGAGGGGAATCGACTTCTGTCTGGAATTCTGGGCTGAAAAACGGCCCTTTCTCGGACCCGCACAGGGTATGCACCGTCGAGCTTTGCACCCAGGGAAAAGGTGGCAGCCTTGGGCTCTCAGGTGCCAATGATGGGGCCCAATTAGCATTACAAAATACACAATGGCTTTGTCTCCTGGTACCTTTTCCCTCTGAGGAATCTTCATAGGTCTGGAATTCTGGGCTGAAAAATGGCACTTTCCCGGACCCGCACGTGGAACGCTCCGTCGAGCTTTGCGCCCAGGGAAAAGGTGGCAGTCTTGGGCTCTCAGGTGCCAATGATGGGTGCCCGTTAGCACTAGATAAATAACAATCGCTTTCTGTCCTGGCACCTTTTCCCTGGGAGGAATTTTTGTCCGTCTGGAATTCTGGACTGAAAAACGGCACTTCCAAGGACCTGCAAGTGGAATGCACCGTCGAGATTTGTGCCCAGGCAAAAGGTGGCAGCCTTGGGCTCTCAGGTGCCAATGATGGGGCCCCATTACCCCTAGAAAAAGAACAATCGCTTTCTGTCCTGGCACCTTTTCCCTGGGAGGAATTTTCGTTTGTCTGGAATTCTGGACTGAAGAACGGTACTTCCCCGGACCTGCTAGTGGCACGCACCGTCGAGCTTTGCGCCCAGGGAAAAGGTGGCAGCCCTGAGCTCTCAGCTGTCAATTTTTGGGCCCCATTAACCCTAGAAAAAACACAATGGCTTTCTGTCCTGGCACCTTTTCCCAGGGAGAAATCTTCGCTGGCCTGGAATTCTGGGATGAGAAACGGCACATTCCCGGACTTGCAAGTGGCACGCGCCGTCGACATTTGCGCCCAGGGAAAAGGTGGCAGCCTTGGGCTCTCAGGTGCCAAAGATGAGGTCCCATTACCCCTAGAAAAGGCGCAATGGCTTTCTGTCCTGACACCTTTTCCCAGAGAGGAATCGACTTCCGTCTGGAATTCTGGGCTGAAAAACGCCCCTTTCCCGGTCCCGCACAGGGTATGCACCGTCGAGCTTTGCACCCAGAGAAAAGGTGGCAGCCTTGGGCTCTCAGCTGCCAATGATGGGGCCCAATTAGCATTACAAAATACACAATGACTTTGTCTCCTGGTACCTTTTCCCTCTGAGGAATCTTCATAAGTCTGGAATTCTGGGCTGAAAAATGGCACTTTCCCGGACCCGCACGTGGAACGCTCCGTCGAACTTTGCGTCCAGGGAAAAGGTGGCAGCCTTGGGCTCTCAGGTGTCAATTGTGGGGCCCCATTAACCCTAGAAAAGGCACAATTGCTTTCTGTCCTGGCACCTTTTCCCTGGGAGAAATCTTCATCGGCCTCGAATTCTGGGATGAGAAAAAGCACATTCCTGGACTCGCAAGTGGCACGCACCGTCGAGCTTTGCGCTCAGGGAAAAGGTTGCAGCCTTGGGCTCTCAGGTGTCAATGATGGAGCCCCATTAACCCTAGAAAAGGAACAATCGCTTTCTGTCCTGGCACCTTTTCCCTGGGAGGAATCTTCGTCCGTCTGGACATCTGGGATGGAAAACTGCACTGGCCCAAACCCGCACAAGGTACACACTGTTGAGCTTTGCGCCCAGGGAAAATGGGGCAGCCTTGGGCTCTCAGGTGCCAATGATGGTGCCCCATTACCCCTAGAAAAGGCACAATGGCTTTCTGTCCTGGCACCTTTTCCCGGGGAGGAATCTTCAGCGGTTTGGAATTTAGGTTTGAGAATCGGCACTTTCCTGGACCCGCAAGTGGAACGCACCATCGAGCTTTGCGTCCAGGGAAAAGGTGGCAGTCTTGGGCTCTCAGGTGCCAATGATGGGGCCCCATTACCTTTACAAAAAGCGCAATGGCTTTCTGTCTTGGCACCTTTTCCCTGGGAGGAGTCTTCATTGGTCTGGAATTCTGGGCTGTAAAATGGCACTTTCTGGGACCAGCACGTGGCACGTGCTTTGCGCCCAGGGAAAAGGAGGCAACCTCTGGCTCTAAGATGCCAATGACGGGCCCCCATGAACACTAGAAATGGAACAATCGCTTTCTGTCCTGGGAGCTTTTTCCCTGGGAGGAGTCATCATCCGTCTGGAATCCTGGGGTGAACAAAGCACTTTCTCTGACCTGCACGTGGTAGGCACCATCTAGCTTTGCAACCACGGAAAAGGTGGCAGCCTTGGGCTCTCAGGTGCCAACAATGGGTCCTCGTTAACACTAGATAAATAACAATCGCTTTCTGTACTGGCACCTTTTCCCTGGGAGGAATTTTCGTCTGTCTGGAATTCTGGACTGAAAAATGACACTTCCCCGGACCTGCAAGTGTAACGCACCGTCGAGATTTGTGCCCAGGCAAAAGGTGGCAGCCTTGGGGTCTCAGGTGCCAATGATGGGGCCCCATTACCCCTAGAAAAAGAACAATCGCTTTCTGTCCTGGCACCTTTTCCCTGGGAGGAGTCTTCGTTGGTCTGGAATTCTGGGCTGAAAACTGCTCTTTCCCTTACCCGCATGTGGCACGCACCGTCGAGCCTTGCGTCCAGGGAAAAGGTGGCAGCCCTGGGCTCTCAGCTGCCAATTTTGGGGCCCCATTAACCCTAGAAAAGGCGCAATGGCTTTCTGTCCTGGCACCTTTTCCCAGGGAGAAATCTTCGCTGGCCTGGAATTCTGGGATGAGAAACGGCACATTCCCGGACTTGCAAGTGGCACGCGCCGTCGACATTTGCGCCCAGGGAAAAGGTGGCAGCCTTGGGCTCTCAGGTGCCAATGATGGGGCCCCATTACCCCTAGGAAAGGCACAATGGCTTTCTGTCCTGACACCTTTTCCCAGAGGGGAATCGACTTCCATCTGGAATTCTGGGCTGAATAATGGCACTTTCCCGGACCCGCACAGGGTATGCACCGTCGAGCTTTGCGTCCAGGGAAAAGGTGGCAGCCTTGGGCTCTCAGGTGCCAATGATGGGGCCCAATTAGCATTACAAAATACACAATGGCTTTGTCTCCTGGTACCTTTTCCCTCTGAGGAATCTTCATAGGTCTGGAATTGTGGGCTGAAAAATGGCACTTTCCCGGACCCGCACGTGGAACGCTCCGTCGAGCTTTGCGCCCAGGGAAAAGCTGGCAGCCTTGGGCTCTCAGGTGTCAATTTTGGGGCCCCATTAGCCCTAGAAAAGGCACAATTGCTTTCTGTCCTGGCACCTTTTCCCTGGGAGAAATCTTCATCGGCCTCGAATTCTGGGATGAGAAACAGCACAATCCTGGACCCGCAAGTGGCACGCACCGTCGAGTTTTGCGCTCAGGGAAAAGGTTGCAGCCTTGGGCTCTCAGGTGTCAATGATGGAGCCCCATTAACCCTAGAAAAGGAACAATCGCTTTCTGTCCTGGCACCTTTTCCCGGGGAGGAATCTTCATCGGTTTGGAATTCTGGTCTGAGAATCGGCACTTTCCTGGACCCGCAAGTGGAACGCACCATCGAGCTTTGCGTCCAGGGAAAAGGTGGCAGTCTTGGGCTCTCAGGTGCCAATGATGGGGCCCCATTACATTTACAAAAAGCACAATGGCTTTCTGTCCTGGCACCTTTTCCCTGGGAGGAGTCTTCATTGGTCTGGAATTCTGGGCTGTAAAATGGCACTTTCTAGGACCAGCACGTGGCATGCACTGTCGTTCTTTGCGCCCAGGGAAAAGGAGGCAACCTCTGGCTCTCAGATGCCAATGACGGGCTCCCATTAACACTAGAAATGGAACAATCGCTTTCTGTCCTGGGAGCCTTTTCCCTGGGAGGAGTCGTCATCCGTCTGGAATCCTTGGCTGAACAAAGCACTTTCTCTGACCTGCACGTGGCAGGCACCATCTAGCTTTGCGCCCAGGGAAAAGGTGGCAGCCTTGGGCTCTCAGGTGCCAATGATGGGGCCCCGTGAACACTAGATAAATAACAATGGCTGTCTGTCCTGGCACCTTATCCCAGGGAGGAATCTTCGTCCGTCTGGAAATCTGGGTTCAAAAATGGCACGGCCCCAAGCCACCACAAGGTACACACCGTCGAGCTTTGCGCCCAGGGAAAAGGTGGCAGCCCTGGGCTCTCAGCTGCCAATTGTGGGGCCCCATTAACCCTAGAAAAGGCACAATGGCTTTCTGTCGTGGCACCTTTTCCCAGGGAGAAATCTTCGCTGGCCTGGAATTCTGGGATGAGAAACGGCACATTCCCAGACTTGCAAGTGGCACGCGCCGTCGACATTTGCGCCCAGGGAAAAGGTGGCAGCCTTGGGCTCTCAGGTGCCAAAGATGAGGTCCCATTAGCCCTAGAAAAGGCACAATGGCTTTCTGTCCTGACACCTTTTCCCAGAGGGGAATCGACTTCTGTCTGGAATTCTGGGCTGAAAAACGGCCCTTTCTCGGACCCGCACAGGGTATGCACCGTCGAGCTTTGCACCCAGGGAAAAGGTGGCAGCCTTGGGCTCTCAGGTGCCAATGATGTGGCCCAATTAGCATTACAAAATACACAATGGCTTTGTCTCCTGGTACCTTTTCCCTCTGAGGAATCTTCATAGGTCTGGAATTCTGGGCTGAAAAATGGCACTTTCCCGGACCCGCACGTGGAACGCTCCGTCGAGCTTTGCGCCCAGGGAAAAGGTGGCAGTCTTGGGCTCTCAGGTGCCAATGATGGGTGCCCGTTAGCACTAGATAAATAACAATCGCTTTCTGTCCTGGCACCTTTTCCCTGGGAGGAATTTTTGTCCGTCTGGAATTCTGGACTGAAAAACGGCACTTCCAAGGACCTGCAAGTGGAATGCACCGTCGAGATTTGTGCCCAGGCAAAAGGTGGCAGCCTTGGGCTCTCAGGTGCCAATGATGGGGCCCCATTACCCCTAGAAAAAGAACAATCGCTTTCTGTCCTGGCACCTTTTCCCTGGGAGGAATTTTCGTTTGTCTGGAATTCTGGACTGAAGAACGGTACTTCCCCGGACCTGCTAGTGGCACGCACCGTCGAGCTTTGCGCCCAGGGAAAAGGTGGCAGCCCTGAGCTCTCAGCTGTCAATTTTTGGGCCCCATTAACCCTAGAAAAAACACAATGGCTTTCTGTCCTGGCACCTTTTCCCAGGGAGAAATCTTCGCTGGCCTGGAATTCTGGGATGAGAAACGGCACATTCCCGGACTTGCAAGTGGCACGCGCCGTCGACATTTGCGCCCAGGGAAAAGGTGGCAGCCTTGGGCTCTCAGGTGCCAAAGATGAGGTCCCATTACCCCTAGAAAAGGCGCAATGGCTTTCTGTCCTGACACCTTTTCCCAGAGAGGAATCGACTTCCGTCTGGAATTCTGGGCTGAAAAACGCCCCTTTCCCGGTCCCGCACAGGGTATGCACCGTCGAGCTTTGCACCCAGAGAAAAGGTGGCAGCCTTGGGCTCTCAGCTGCCAATGATGGGGCCCAATTAGCATTACAAAATACACAATGACTTTGTCTCCTGGTACCTTTTCCCTCTGAGGAATCTTCATAACCTGGAATTCTGGGCTGAAAAATGGCACTTTCCCGGACCCGCACGTGGAACGCTCCGTCGAGCTTTGCGCCCAGGGAAAAGGTGGCAGCCTTTGGCTCTCAGGTGTCAATTGTGGGGCCCCATTAACCCTAGAAAAGGCACAATTGCTTTCTGTCCTGGCACCTTTTCCCTGGGAGAAATCTTCATCGGCCTCGAATTCTGGGATGAGAAAAAGCACATTCCTGGACTCGCAAGTGGCACACACCGTCGAGCTTTGCGCTCAGGGAAAAGGTTGCAGCCTTGGGCTCTCAGGTGTCAATGATGGAGCCCCATTAACCCTAGAAAAGGAACAATCGCTTTCTGTCCTGGCACCTTTTCCCTGGGAGGAATCTTCGTCCGTCTGGACATCTGGGTTCAAAAATGGCACTGCCCCAAACCCGCACAAGGTACACACCGTCGAGCTTTGCGCCCAGGGAAAAGGGGACAGCCTTGGGCTCTCAGGTGCCAATGATGGTGCCCCATTACCCCTACAAAAGGCACAATGGTTTTCTGTCCTGGCACCTTTTCCCAGGGAGGAATCTTCATCGGTTTGGAATTCTGGTCTGAGAATCGGCACTTTCCTGGACCCGCAAGTGGAACGCACCATCGAGCTTTGCGGCCAGGGAAAAGGTGGCAGTCTTGGGCTCTCAGGTGCCAATGATTGGGAACCATTACCTTTACAAAAAGCACAATGGCTTTCTGTCCTGGCACCTTTTCCCTGGGAGGAGTCTTCATTGGTCTTGAATTCTGGACTGTAAAATGGCACTTTCTGGGACCAGCACGTGGCACGCACTGTCGTGCTTTGCGCCCAGGGAAAAGGAGGCAACCTCTGGCTCTCAGATGCCAAGGACGGGCCCCCATTAACACTAGAAATGGAACAATCGCTTTCTGTCCTGGGAGTCTTTTCCCTGGGAGGAGTTGTCATCCGTCTGGAATCCTGGGCTGAACAAAGCACTTTCTCTGACCTGCACGTGGCATGCACCATCTAGCTTTGCGCCCAGGGAAAAGGTGGCAGCCTTGGGCTCTCAGGTGCCAACAATGGGTCCTCGTTAACACTAGATAAATAACAATCGCTTTCTGTACTGGCACCTTTTCCCTGGGAGGAATTTTCGTCTGTCTGGAATTCTGGACTGAAAAATGGCACTTCCCCGGACCTGCAAGTGTAACGCACCGTCGAGATTTGTGCCCAGGCAAAAGGTGGCAGCCTTGGGGTCTCAGGTGCCAATGATGGGGCCCCATTACCCCTAGAAAAAGAACAATCGCTTTCTGTCCTGGCACCTTTTCCCTGGGAGGAGTCTTCGTTGGTCTGGAATTCTGGGCTGAAAACTGCTCTTTCCCTTACCCGCATGTGGCACGCACCGTCGAGCCTTGCGTCCAGGGAAAAGGTGGCAGCCCTGGGCTCTCAGCTGCCAATTTTGGGGCCCCATTAACCCTAGAAAAGGCGCAATGGCTTTCTGTCCTGGCACCTTTTCCCAGGGAGAAATCTTCGCTGGCCTGGAATTCTGGGATGAGAAACGGCACATTCCCGGACTTGCAAGTGGCACGCGCCGTCGACATTTGCGCCCAGGGAAAAGGTGGCAGCCTTGGGCTCTCAGGTGCCAATGATGGGGCCCCATTACCCCTAGGAAAGGCACAATGGCTTTCTGTCCTGACACCTTTTCCCAGAGGGGAATCGACTTCCATCTGGAATTCTGGGCTGAATAATGGCACTTTCCCGGACCCGCACAGGGTATGCACCGTCGAGCTTTGCGTCCAGGGAAAAGGTGGCAGCCTTGGGCTCTCAGGTGCCAATGATGGGGCCCAATTAGCATTACAAAATACACAATGGCTTTGTCTCCTGGTACCTTTTCCCTCTGAGGAATCTTCATAGGTCTGGAATTGTGGGCTGAAAAATGGCACTTTCCCGGACCCGCACGTGGAACGCTCCGTCGAGCTTTGCGCCCAGGGAAAAGCTGGCAGCCTTGGGCTCTCAGGTGTCAATTTTGGGGCCCCATTAGCCCTAGAAAAGGCACAATTGCTTTCTGTCCTGGCACCTTTTCCCTGGGAGAAATCTTCATCGGCCTCGAATTCTGGGATGAGAAACAGCACAATCCTGGACCCGCAAGTGGCACGCACCGTCGAGTTTTGCGCTCAGGGAAAAGGTTGCAGCCTTGGGCTCTCAGGTGTCAATGATGGAGCCCCATTAACCCTAGAAAAGGAACAATCGCTTTCTGTCCTGGCACCTTTTCCCGGGGAGGAATCTTCATCGGTTTGGAATTCTGGTCTGAGAATCGGCACTTTCCTGGACCCGCAAGTGGAACGCACCATCGAGCTTTGCGTCCAGGGAAAAGGTGGCAGTCTTGGGCTCTCAGGTGCCAATGATGGGGCCCCATTACATTTACAAAAAGCACAATGGCTTTCTGTCCTGGCACCTTTTCCCTGGGAGGAGTCTTCATTGGTCTGGAATTCTGGGCTGTAAAATGGCACTTTCTAGGACCAGCACGTGGCACGCACTGTCGTTCTTTGCGCCCAGGGAAAAGGAGGCAACCTCTGGCTCTCAGATGCCAATGACGGGCTCCCATTAACACTAGAAATGGAACAATCGCTTTCTGTCCTGGGAGCCTTTTCCCTGGGAGGAGTCGTCATCCGTCTGGAATCCTTGGCTGAACAAAGCACTTTCTCTGACCTGCACGTGGCAGGCACCATCTAGCTTTGCGCCCAGGGAAAAGGTGGCAGCCTTGGGCTCTCAGGTGCCAATGATGGGGCCCCGTGAACACTAGATAAATAACAATGGCTGTCTGTCCTGGCACCTTTTCCCAGGGAGGAATCTTCGTCCGTCTGGAAATCTGGGTTCAAAAATGGCACGGCCCCAAGCCACCACAAGGTACACACCGTCGAGCTTTGCGCCCAGGGAAAAGGTGGCAGCCCTGGGCTCTCAGCTGCCAATTGTGGGGCCCCATTAACCCTAGAAAAGGCACAATGGCTTTCTGTCGTGGCACCTTTTCCCAGGGAGAAATCTTCGCTGGCCTGGAATTCTGGGATGAGAAACGGCACATTCCCAGACTTGCAAGTGGCACGCGCCGTCGACATTTGCGCCCAGGGAAAAGGTGGCAGCCTTGGGCTCTCAGGTGCCAAAGATGAGGTCCCATTAGCCCTAGAAAAGGCACAATGGCTTTCTGTCCTGACACCTTTTCCCAGAGGGGAATCGACTTCTGTCTGGAATTCTGGGCTGAAAAACGGCCCTTTCTCGGACCCGCACAGGGTATGCACCGTCGAGCTTTGCACCCAGGGAAAAGGTGGCAGCCTTGGGCTCTCAGGTGCCAATGATGTGGCCCAATTAGCATTACAAAATACACAATGGCTTTGTCTCCTGGTACCTTTTCCCTCTGAGGAATCTTCATAGGTCTGGAATTCTGGGCTGAAAAATGGCACTTTCCCGGACCCGCACGTGGAACGCTCCGTCGAGCTTTGCGCCCAGGGAAAAGGTGGCAGTCTTGGGCTCTCAGGTGCCAATGATGGGTGCCCGTTAGCACTAGATAAATAACAATCGCTTTCTGTCCTGGCACCTTTTCCCTGGGAGGAATTTTTGTCCGTCTGGAATTCTGGACTGAAAAACGGCACTTCCAAGGACCTGCAAGTGGAATGCACCGTCGAGATTTGTGCCCAGGCAAAAGGTGGCAGCCTTGGGCTCTCAGGTGCCAATGATGGGGCCCCATTACCCCTAGAAAAAGAACAATCGCTTTCTGTCCTGGCACCTTTTCCCTGGGAGGAATTTTCGTTTGTCTGGAATTCTGGACTGAAGAACGGTACTTCCCCGGACCTGCTAGTGGCACGCACCGTCGAGCTTTGCGCCCAGGGAAAAGGTGGCAGCCCTGAGCTCTCAGCTGTCAATTTTTGGGCCCCATTAACCCTAGAAAAAACACAATGGCTTTCTGTCCTGGCACCTTTTCCCAGGGAGAAATCTTCGCTGGCCTGGAATTCTGGGATGAGAAACGGCACATTCCCGGACTTGCAAGTGGCACGCGCCGTCGACATTTGCGCCCAGGGAAAAGGTGGCAGCCTTGGGCTCTCAGGTGCCAAAGATGAGGTCCCATTACCCCTAGAAAAGGCGCAATGGCTTTCTGTCCTGACACCTTTTCCCAGAGAGGAATCGACTTCCGTCTGGAATTCTGGGCTGAAAAACGCCCCTTTCCCGGTCCCGCACAGGGTATGCACCGTCGAGCTTTGCACCCAGAGAAAAGGTGGCAGCCTTGGGCTCTCAGCTGCCAATGATGGGGCCCAATTAGCATTACAAAATACACAATGACTTTGTCTCCTGGTACCTTTTCCCTCTGAGGAATCTTCATAAGTCTGGAATTCTGGGCTGAAAAATGGCACTTTCCCGGACCCGCACGTGGAACGCTCCGTCGAGCTTTGCGCCCAGGGAAAAGGTGGCAGCCTTTGGCTCTCAGGTGTCAATTGTGGGGCCCCATTAACCCTAGAAAAGGCACAATTGCTTTCTGTCCTGGCACCTTTTCCCTGGGAGAAATCTTCATCGGCCTCGAATTCTGGGATGAGAAAAAGCACATTCCTGGACTCGCAAGTGGCACACACCGTCGAGCTTTGCGCTCAGGGAAAAGGTTGCAGCCTTGGGCTCTCAGGTGTCAATGATGGAGCCCCATTAACCCTAGAAAAGGAACAATCGCTTTCTGTCCTGGCACCTTTTCCCTGGGAGGAATCTTCGTCCGTCTGGACATCTGGGTTCAAAAATGGCACTGCCCCAAACCCGCACAAGGTACACACCGTCGAGCTTTGCGCCCAGGGAAAAGGGGACAGCCTTGGGCTCTCAGGTGCCAATGATGGTGCCCCATTACCCCTACAAAAGGCACAATGGTTTTCTGTCCTGGCACCTTTTCCCAGGGAGGAATCTTCATCGGTTTGGAATTCTGGTCTGAGAATCGGCACTTTCCTGGACCCGCAAGTGGAACGCACCATCGAGCTTTGCGGCCAGGGAAAAGGTGGCAGTCTTGGGCTCTCAGGTGCCAATGATTGGGAACCATTACCTTTACAAAAAGCACAATGGCTTTCTGTCCTGGCACCTTTTCCCTGGGAGGAGTCTTCATTGGTCTTGAATTCTGGACTGTAAAATGGCACTTTCTGGGACCAGCACGTGGCACGCACTGTCGTGCTTTGCGCCCAGGGAAAAGGAGGCAACCTCTGGCTCTCAGATGCCAAGGACGGGCCCCCATTAACACTAGAAATGGAACAATCGCTTTCTGTCCTGGGAGTCTTTTCCCTGGGAGGAGTTGTCATCCGTCTGGAATCCTGGGCTGAACAAAGCACTTTCTCTGACCTGCACGTGGCATGCACCATCTAGCTTTGCGCCCAGGGAAAAGGTGGCAGCCTTGGGCTCTCAGGTGCCAACAATGGGTCCTCGTTAACACTAGATAAATAACAATCGCTTTCTGTACTGGCACCTTTTCCCTGGGAGGAATTTTCGTCTGTCTGGAATTCTGGACTGAAAAATGGCACTTCCCCGGACCTGCAAGTGTAACGCACCGTCGAGATTTGTGCCCAGGCAAAAGGTGGCAGCCTTGGGGTCTCAGGTGCCAATGATGGGGCCCCATTACCCCTAGAAAAAGAACAATCGCTTTCTGTCCTGGCACCTTTTCCCTGGGAGGAGTCTTCGTTGGTCTGGAATTCTGGGCTGAAAACTGCTCTTTCCCTTACCCGCATGTGGCACGCACCGTCGAGCCTTGCGTCCAGGGAAAAGGTGGCAGCCCTGGGCTCTCAGCTGCCAATTTTGGGGCCCCATTAACCCTAGAAAAGGCGCAATGGCTTTCTGTCCTGGCACCTTTTCCCAGGGAGAAATCTTCGCTGGCCTGGAATTCTGGGATGAGAAACGGCACATTCCCGGACTTGCAAGTGGCACGCGCCGTCGACATTTGCGCCCAGGGAAAAGGTGGCAGCCTTGGGCTCTCAGGTGCCAATGATGGGGCCCCATTACCCCTAGGAAAGGCACAATGGCTTTCTGTCCTGACACCTTTTCCCAGAGGGGAATCGACTTCCATCTGGAATTCTGGGCTGAATAATGGCACTTTCCCGGACCCGCACAGGGTATGCACCGTCGAGCTTTGCGTCCAGGGAAAAGGTGGCAGCCTTGGGCTCTCAGGTGCCAATGATGGGGCCCAATTAGCATTACAAAATACACAATGGCTTTGTCTCCTGGTACCTTTTCCCTCTGAGGAATCTTCATAGGTCTCAAATTCTGGGCTGAAAAATGGCACTTTCCCGGACCCGCACGTGGAACGCTCCGTCGAGCTTTGCGCCCAGGGAAAAGGTGGCAGCCTTGGGCTCTCAGGTGTCAATTTTGGGGCCCCATTAGCCCTAGAAAAGGCACAATTGCTTTCTGTCCTGGCACCTTTTCCCTGGGAGAAATCTTCATCGGCCTCGAATTCTGGGATGAGAAACAGCACAATCCTGGACCCGCAAGTGGCACGCACCGTCGAGTTTTGCGCTCAGGGAAAAGGTTGCAGCCTTGGGCTCTCAGGTGTCAATGATGGAGCCCCATTAACCCTAGAAAAGGAACAATCGCTTTCTATCCTGACACCTTTTCCCAGGGAGGAATCTTCATCGGTCTGGAATTCTGGAATGAGAAACGGCACTTTCCTGGACCCTCATGTAGCACGCATGGTCGAGCCATTGGGCCTTTTGCCAGAAAGTGCTATTTTACAGCCCAGAATTCCAGACCAATGAAGATTCCTCCCAGGGAAAAGGTGCCAGGACAGAAAGCCATTGTGCTTTTTGTAAAGGTAATGGGGCCCCATCATTGGCACCTGAGAGCCCAAGACTGCCACTATTTCCCTGGACGCAAAGCTCGATGCTGCGTTCCACTTGCGGGTCCAGGAAAGTGCCGATTCTCAGAGCAGAATTCCAAACCGATGAAGATTCCTCCCTGGGAAAAGGTGCCAGGACAGAAAGCCATTGTGCCTTTTGTAGGGGTAATGGGGCACCATCATTGGCAGCTGAGAGCCCAAGGCTGCCCCCTTTTCCCTGGGCGCAAAGCTCGACGGTGCGTACCTTGTGCGGGTTTGGGCCAGTGACATTTTTGAACCCAGATTTCCAGACGGATGAAGATTCCTCCCTGGGAAAAGGTGGCAGGACAGAAAGCAAGTGTTAACATGGCCCCATCATTGGCACCTGAGAGCCCAAGGCTGCCACCTTTTGCCTGGGCACAAATGTCGACGGCACGTGCCACTTGCGGGTCCGGGGAAGTGCCAGTTTTCAGCCCAGAATTCCAGACGGACGAAGACACCTCCCAGGGAAAAGGTGCCAGGTCAGAAATCGAATTGTCCTTTCCTAGGGTCAATGGTGCCCCATCATTGGCACCTGAGAGCCCAAGGCGTCCACCTTTTCCGTGGGCGCAAACATCAATGGCGCGTACCACTTTCTTGTCCGGGAAAGTGCCGTTTTTCAGCCCTCAATTCCAGACGGATGAAGACTCCACACAGGGAAGAGGCTCCCAGGACAGAAAGCGATTGTTCCATTTCTAGGGTTAATCGGACCCCATCATTGGCACCTGAGAGGCCAAGGTTGCCTCCTATACCCAGGGCGCAAAGCTCGACCATGCGTGCTACGTGAGGGTCCGGGAAATTGCCGTTTCTCATTCCAGAATTCCAGACCGATGAAGATTCCTCCCTGGGAAAAGGTGTCAGGACAGAAAGCGATTGTTCCTTTTCTAGGGTTAATGGGGCTCCATCATTGACACCTGAGAGCCGAAGGCTGCAACCTTTTCCCTGAGCGCAAAGCTCAACGGTGCGTGCCACTTGTGGGTCTAGGAATGTGCTGTTTCTCATCCCAGAATTCGAGGCCGATGAAGATTTCTCCCAGGGAAGATGTGCCAGGGCAGAAAGCAATTGTGCCTTTTCTAGGGTTAATGGGGCCCCAAAATTGACACCTGAGAGCCCAAGGCTGCCACCTTTTCCCTGGGCGCGAAGCTCGACGGAGCGTTCCACTTGCGGGTCCCAGAAAGTGCCATTTTACAGCCCAGAATTCCAGACCAATGAAGACTCCTCCCAGGGAAAATGTGCCAGGACAGAAAGCCATTGTGCTTTTTGTAAAGGTAATGGGGCCCCATCATTGGCACCTGAGAGCCCAAGACTGCCACCTTTTCCCTGGACGCAAAGCTCGATGGTGCGTTCCACTTGCGGGTCCAGGAAAGTGCCGATTCTCAGACCAGAATTCCAAACTGATGAAGATTCCTCCCTGGGAAAAGGTGTCCGGACAGAAAGCCATTGTGCCTTTTGTAGGGGTAATGGGGCACCATCATTGGCACCTGAGAGCCCAAGGCTGCCCCCTTTTCCCTGGGCGCAAAGCTCGACGGTGTGTACCTTGTGCGGGTTTGGGGCAGTGCCAATTTTGAACCCAGATTTCCAGACGGATGAAGATTCCTCCCTGGGAAAAGGTGCCAGGACAGAAAGCAACTGTTATTTATCTAGTGTTAACGGGGACCCATCTTTGGCACCTGAGAGCCCAAGGCTGCCACCTTTTGCCTGGGAGCAAAGCTCAACTGTGCGTTCCACTTGCGGGTCCAGGAAAGTGCCGATTCTCAGACCAGAATTCCAAACCGATGAAAATCCCTCCCTGGGAAAAGGTGCCAGGACAGAAAGCCATTGTTCTTTTTCTAGGGGTAATGGGGCCCCATCATTGGCACCTGAGAGCCCAAGGCTGCCACCTTTTGCCTGGGCACAAAGCTCGACGGTGCGTTCCACTTGCGGATCCGGGAAAGTGCCGTTTTTCAGCCCTCAATTCCAGACGGATGAAGACTCCTCACAGCGAAGAGGCTCCCAGGACAGAAAGCGATTGTTCCATTTCTAGGGTTAATCGGGCCCCATCATTGGCACCTGAGAGGCCAAGGTTGCCTCCTATACCCTGGGCGCAAAGCTCGACCATGCGTGCTGCGTGAGGGTCCGGGAAATTGCCGTTTCTCATTCCAGAATTCCAGACCGATGAAGATTCCTCCCTCGGAAAAGGTGCCAGGACAGGAATCCATTTCTCCTTTTCTAGGAGTAATGGGGACCCATCATTGACACCTGAGAGCCGAAGGCTGCAACCTTTTCCCTGAGCGCAAAGCTCGACGGTGCGTGCCACTTGCGAGTCCAGGAATGTGCTGTTTCTCATCCCAGAATTCGAGGCCGATGAAGATTTCTCCCAGGGAAAAGGTGCCAGGACAGAAAGCAATTGTGCCTTTTCTAGGGTTAATGGGGCCCCAAAATTGACACCTGAGAGCCCAAGGCTGCCACCTTTTCCCTGGGCGCAAAGCTCGACGGAGCGTTCCACTTGCGGGTCCGGGAAAGTGCCATTTTTCAGCCCACAATTCCAGACCTATGAAGATTCCTCAGAGGGAAAAGGTACCAGGAGACAAAGCCATTGTGTATTTTGTAATGCTAATTGGGCCCCATCATTGGCACCTGAGAGCCCAAGGCTGCCACCTTTTCCCTGGGTGCAAAGCTCGACGGTGCATACCCTGTGCGGGTCCGGGAAAGGGGCGTTTTTCAGCCCAGAATTCCAGACGGAAGTCGATTCCTCTCTGGGAAAAGGTGTCAGGACAGAAAGCCATTGTGCCTTTTCTAGGGGTAATGGGGCCTCATCTTTGGCACCTGAGACCCCAAGGCTGCCACCTTTTCCCTGGGCGCAAATGCCGACAGTGCGTGCCACTTGCAAGTCCGGGAATGTGACGTTTCTCATCCCAGAATTCCAGGCCAGCGAAGATTTCTCCTTGGGAAAAGGTGCCAGGACAGAAAGCGATTGTGCCTTTTCTAGGGTTAATGGGGTCCCAAAATTGGCAGCTGAGAGCCCAGGGCTGCCACCTTTTCCATAGGCGCAAAGCTCGAAGGTGCGTGCCACATGCGGGTAAGGGCAAGAGCCGTTTTCAGCCCAGAATTCCAGACCAATGAAGACTCCTCCCAGGGAAAAGGTGCCAGGACAGAAAGCGATTGTTCTTTTTCTAGGGGTAATGGGGCACCATCATTGGCACCTGAGAGCCCAAGGCTGCCACCTTTTGCCTAGGCTCAAAGCTCGACGGTGCGTTCCACTTGCGGGTCCAGGAAAATGCCGATTCTCAGACCAGAATTCCAAACCGATGAAGATCCCTCCCTGGGAAAAGGTGCCAGGACAGAAAGCCATTGTTCTTTTTCTAGGGGTAATGGGGCCCCATCATTGGCACCTGAGAGCCCAAGGCTGCCACCTTTTGCCTGGGCACAAAGCTCGACGGTGCGTTCCACTTGCAGGTCCGGGGAAGTGCCGTTTTTCAGACCAGAATTCCAGACGGACGAAAATTCCTCCCTGGGAAAAGGTGCCAGGACAGAAAGCGATTGTTATTTATCTAGTGTTAACGGGGACCCATCGTTGGCACCTGAGAGCCCAAGGCTGCCACCTTTTCCCTGGGCGCAAAGCTAGATGGTGCCTGCCTCGTGCAGGTCAGAGAAAGTGCTTTGTTCAGCCCAGGATTCCAGACGGATGACGACTCCTCCCAGGGAAAAGGCTCCCAGGACAGAAAGCGATTGTTCCATTTCTAGTGTTAATGGGGGCCTGTCATTGGCATCTGAGAGCCAGAGGTTGCCTCCTTTTCCCTGGGCGCAAAGCACAACAGTGCGTGCCACGTGCTGGTCCCAGAAAGTGCCATTTTACAGCCCAGAATTCCAGACCAATGAAGACTCCTCCCAGGGAAAATGTGCCAGGACAGAAAGCCATTGTGCTTTTTGTAAAGGTAATGGGGCCCAATCATTGGCACCTGAGAGCCCAAGACTGCCACCTTTTCCCTGGGCGCAAAGCTCCATGGTGCGTTCCACTTGTGGGTCCAGGAAAGTGCCGATTCTCAGAGCAGAATTCCAAACCGATGAAGATTCCTCCCTGGGAAAAGGTGCCAGGACAGAAAGCCATTGTGCCTTTTGTAGGGGTAATGGGGCCCCATCATTGGCAGCTGAGAGCCCAAGGCTGCCCCCTTTTCCCTGGGCGCAAAGCTCGACGGTGCATACCCTGTGCGGGTCCGGGAAAGGGCCGTTTTTCAGCCCAGAATTCCAGACGGAAGTCGATTCCTCTCTGGGAAAAGGTGCCAGGACAGAAAGCCATTGTGCTTTTTGTAAAGGTAATGGGGCCCCATCATTGGCACCTGAGAGCCCAAGACTGCCACCTTTTCCCTGGACGCAAAGCTCGATGGTGCGTTCCACTTGCGGGTCCAGGAAAGTGCCGATTCTCAGACCAGAATTCCAAACCGATGAAGATTCCTCCCTGGGAAAAGGTGCCAGGACAGAAAGCCATTGTGCCTTTTGTAGGGGTAATGGGGCACCATCATTGGCACCTGAGACCCCAAGGCTGCCCCCTTTTCCCTGGGCGCAAAGCTCGACGGTGTGTACCTTGTGCGGGTTTGGGGCAGTGCCAATTTTGAACCCAGATTTCCAGACGGATGAAGATTCCTCCCTGGGAAAAGGTGCCAGGACAGAAAGCAACTGTTATTTATCTAGTGTTAACGGGGACCCATCTTTGGCACCTGAGAGCCCAAGGCTGCCACCTTTTGCCTGGACGCAAAGCTCAACGGTGCGTTCCACTTGCGGGTCCAGGAAAGTGCCGATTCTCAGACCAGAATTCCAAACCGATGAAAATCCCTCCCTGGGAAAAGGTGCCAGGACAGAAAGCCATTGTTCTTTTTCTAGGGGTAATGGGGCCCCATCATTGGCACCTGAGAGCCCAAGGCTGCCACCTTTTGCCTGGGCACAAAGCTCGACGGTGCGTTCCACTTGCGGGTCCGGGGAAGTGCCGTTTTTCAGCCCTCAATTCCAGACGGATGAAGACTCCTCACAGCGAAGAGGCTCCCAGGACAGAAAGCGATTGTTCCATTTCTAGGGTTAATCGGGCCCCATCATTGGCACCTGAGAGGCCAAGGTTGCCTCCTATACCCTGGGCGCAAAGCTCGACCATGCGTGCTACGTGAGGGTCCGGGAAATTGCCGTTTCTCATTCCAGAATTCCAGACCGATGAAGATTCCTCCCTGGGAAAAGGTGCCAGGACAGGAATCCATTTCTCCTTTTCTAGGAGTAATGGGGACCCATCATTGACACCTGAGAGCCGAAGGCTGCAACCTTTTCCCTGAGCGCAAAGCTCGACCGTGTGTGCCACTTGCGAGTCCAGGAATGTGCTGTTTCTCATCCCAGAATTCGAGGCCGATGAAGATTTCTCCCAGGGAAAAGGTGCCAGGACAGAAAGCAATTGTGCCTTTTCTAGGGTTAATGGGGCCCCAAAATTGACACCTGAGAGCCCAAGGCTGCCACCTTTTCCCTGGGCGCAAAGCTCGACGGAGCGTTCCACGTGCGGGTCCGGGAAAGTGCCATTTTTCAGCCCAGAATTCCAGACCTATGAAGATTCCTCAGAGGGAAAAGGTACCAGGAGACAAAGCCATTGTGTATTTTGTAATGCTAATTGGGCCCCATCATTGGCACCTGAGAGCCCAAGGCTGCCACCTTTTCCCTGGGTGCAAAGCTCGACGGTGCATACCCTGTGCGGGTCCGGGAAAGGGCCGTTTTTCAGCCCAGAATTCCAGACGGAAGTCGATTCCTCTCTGGGAAAAGGTGTCAGGACAGAAAGCCATTGTGCCTTTTCTAGGGGTAATGGGGCCTCATCTTTGGCACCTGAGACCCCAAGGCTGCCACCTTTTCCCTGGGCGCAAATGCCGACAGCGCGTGCCACTTGCAAGTCCGGGAATGTGCCGTTTCTCATCCCAGAATTCCAGGCCAGCGAAGATTTCTCCTTGGGAAAAGGTGCCAGGACAGAAAGCGATTGTGCCTTTTCTAGGGTTAATGGGGTCCCAAAATTGGCAGCTGAGAGCCCAGGGCTGCCACCTTTTCCATAGGCGCAAAGCTCGAAGGTGCGTGCCACATGCGGGTAAGGGAAAGAGCCGTTTTCAGCCCAGAATTCCAGACCAATGAAGACTCCTCCCAGGGAAAAGGTGCCAGGACAGAAAGCGATTGTTCTTTTTCTAGGGGTAATGGGGCACCATCATTGGCACCTGAGAGCCCAAGGCTGCCACCTTTTGCCTAGGCTCAAAGCTCGACGGTGCGTTCCACTTGCGGGTCCAGGAAAATGCCGATTCTCAGACCAGAATTCCAAACCGATGAAGATCCCTCCCTGGGAAAAGGTGCCAGGACAGAAAGCCATTGTTCTTTTTCTAGGGGTAATGGGGCCCCATCATTGGCACCTGAGAGCCCAAGGCTGCCACCTTTTGCCTGGGCACAAAGCTCGACGGTGCGTTCCACTTGCAGGTCCGGGGAAGTGCCGTTTTTCAGACCAGAATTCCAGACGGACGAAAATTCCTCCCTGGGAAAAGGTGCCAGGACAGAAAGCGATTGTTATTTATCTAGTGTTAACGGGGACCCATCGTTGGCACCTGAGAGCCCAAGGCTGCCACCTTTTCCCTGGGCGCAAAGCTAGATGGTGCCTGCCTCGTGCAGGTCAGAGAAAGTGCTTTGTTCAGCCCAGGATTCCAGACGGATGACGACTCCTCCCAGGGAAAAGGCTCCCAGGACAGAAAGCGATTGTTCCATTTCTAGTGTTAATGGGGGCCCCTCATTGGCATCTGAGAGCCAGAGGTTGCCTCCTTTTCCCTGGGCGCAAAGCACGACAGTGCGTGCCACGTGCTGGTCCCAGAAAGTGCCATTTTACAGCCCAGAATTCCAGACCAATGAAGACTCCTCCCAGGGAAAATGTGCCAGGACAGAAAGCCATTGTGCTTTTTGTAAAGGTAATGGGGCCCCATCATTGGCACCTGAGAGCCCAAGACTGCCACCTTTTCCCTGGACGCAAAGCTCGATGGTGCGTTCCACTTGCGGGTCCAGGAAAGTGCCGATTCTCAGAGCAGAATTCCAAACCGATGAAGATTCCTCCCTGGGAAAAGGTGCCAGGACAGAAAGCCATTGTGCCTTTTGTAGGGGTAATGGGGCACCATCATTGGCAGCTGAGAGCCCAAGGCTGCCCCCTTTTCCCTGGGCGCAAAGCTCGACGGTGTGTACCTTGTGCGGGTTTGGGGCAGTGCCAATTTTGAACCCAGATTTCCAGACGGATGAAGATTCCTCCCTGGGAAAAGGTGCCAGGACAGAAAGCAACTGTTATTTTTCTAATGTTAACGGGGCCCCATCATTGGCACCTGAGAGCCCAAGGCTGCCACCTTTTGCCTGGGCGCAAATGTCGACGGCGCGTGCCACTTGCGGGTTCGGGGACGTGCCATTTTTCAGACCAGAATTCCAGACGGACGAAGACACCTCCCAGGGAAAAGGTGCCAGGTCAGAAATCGAATTGTCCTTTCCTAGGGTCAATGGTGCCCCATCATTGGCACCTGAGAGTTCAAGGCTGCCACCTTTTCCGTGGGCGCAAACATCAACGGCACGTGCCACTTTCTTGTCCGGGAAAGTGCCGTTTTTCAGCCCTCAATTCCAGACGGATGAAGACTCCTCACAGGGAAGAGTCTCCCAGGACAGAAAGCGATTGTTCCATTTCTAGGGTTAATCCGGCTCCATCATTGGCACCTGAGAGCCCAAGGTTGCCTCCTATACCCTGGGCGCAAAGCTCCACCATGCGTGCTACGTGAGGGTCCGGGAAATTGCCGTTTCTCATTCCAGAATTCCAGACCGATGGAGATTCCTCCCTGGGAAAAGGTGCAAGGACAGAAAGCGATTGTTCCTTTTCTAGGGTTAATGGGGCTCCATCATTGACACCTGAGAGACCAAGGCTGCAACCTTTTCCCTGAGCGCAAAGCTCAACGGTGCGTGCCACTTGCGGGTCCAGGAATGTGCTGTTTCTCATCCCAGAATTCGAGGCCGATAAAGATTTCTCCCAGGGAAAAGGTGCCAGGACAGAAAGCAATTGTGCCTTTTCTAGGGTTAATGGGGCCCCAAAATTGACACCTGAGAGCCCAAGGCTGCCACCTTTTCCCTGGGCGCAAAGCTCGACGGAGCGTTCCACGTGCGGGTCCGGGAAAGTGCCATTTTTCAGCCCAGAATTCCAGACCTATGAAGATTCCTCAGAGGGAAAAGGTACCAGGAGACAAAGCCATTGTGTATTTTGTAATGCTAATTGGGCCCCATCATTGGCACCTGAGAGCCCAAGGCTGCCACCTTTTCCCTGGGTGCAAAGCTCGACGGTGCATACCCTGTGCGGGTCCGGGAAAGGGCCGTTTTTCAGCCCAGAATTCCAGACGGAAGTCGATTCCTCTCTGGGAAAAGGTGTCAGGACAGAAAGCCATTGTGCCTTTTGTAGGGGTAATGGGGCCTCATCTTTGGCACCTGAGAGCGCAAGGCTGCCACCTTTTCCCTGGGCGCAAAGCTGGATGGTGCCTGCCACGTGCAGGTCAGAGAAAGTGCTTTGTTCAGCCCAGGATTCCAGACGGATGACAACTCCTCCCAGGGAAAGGGCTCCCAGGACAGAAAGCGATTGTTCCATTTCTAGTGTTAATGGGGGCCCGTCATTGGCATCTGAGAGCCAGAGGTTGCCTCCTTTTCCCTGGGCGCAAAGCACGACAGTGTGTGCCACGTGCTGGTCCCAGAAAGTGCCATTTTAGAGCCCAGAATTCCAGACCAATGAAGATTCCTCCCAGGGAAAAGGTGCCAGGACAGAAAGCCATTGTGCTTTTTGTAAAGGTAATGGGGCCCCATCATTGGCACCTGAGAGCCCAAGACTGCCACCTTTTCCCTGGACGCAAAGCTCGATGGTGCGTTCCACTTGCGGGTCCAGGAAAGTGCCGATTCTCAGACCAGAATTCCAAACCGATGAAGATTCCTCCCAGGGAAAAGGTGCCAGGAGAGAAAGCCATTTTGCCTTTTGTAGGGGTAATGGGACACCATCATTGGCAGCTGAGAGCTCAAGGCTGCCCCCTTTTCCCCGGGCGCAAAGCTCGACGGTGTGTACCTTGTGCGGGTTTGGGGCAGTGCCATTTTTGATCCCAGATTTCCAGACGGACAAAGATTCCTCCCTGGGAAAAGGTGCCAGGACAGAAAGCAAGTGTGATTTTTCTAGTGTTAACGGGGCCCCATCATTGGCACCTGAGAGACCAAGGCTGCCACCTTTTGCCTGGGCGCAAATGTCGACCGCGGGTGCCACTTGCGGGTCCGGGGAAGTGCCATTTTTCAGCCCAGAATTCAAGACGGACAAAGACACCTCCCAGGGAAAAGGTGCCAGGTCAGAAATCGAATTGTCCTTTCCTAGGGTCAATGGTGCCCCATCATTGGCACCTCAGAGTTCAAGGCTGCCACCTTTTCCGTGGGCACAAACATCAATGGCGCGTACCACTTTCTTGTCCGGGAAAGTGCCGTTTTTCAGCCCTCAATTCCAGACGGATGAAGACTCCACACAGGGAAGAGGCTCCCAGCACAGAAAGCGATTGTTCCATTTCTAGGGTTAATCGGACCCCATCATTGGCACCTGAGAGGCCAAGGTTGCCTCCTATACCCAGGGCGCAAAGCTCGACCATGCGTGCTACGTGAGGGTCCGGGAAATTGCCGTTTCTCATTCCAGAATTCCAGACCGATGAAGATTCCTCCCTGGGAAAAGGTGTCAGGACAGAAAGCGATTGTTCCTTTTCTAGGGTTAATGGGGCTCCATCATTGACACCTGAGAGCCGAAGGCTGCAACCTTTTCCCTGAGCGCAAAGCTCGACGGTGCGTGCCACTTGTGAGTCCAGGAATGTGCTGTTTCTCATCCCAGAATTCGAGGCCGATGAAGATTTCTCCCAGGGAAAAGGTGCCAGGACAGAAAGCAATTGTGCCTTTTCTAGGGTTAATGGGGCCCCAAAATTGACACCTGAGAGCCCAAGGCTGCCACCTTTTCCCTGGGCGCAAAGCTCGACGGAGCGTTCCACTTGCGGGTCCCAGAAAGTGCCATTTTACAGCCCAGAATTCCAGACCAATGAAGACTCCTCCCAGGGAAAAGGTGCCAGGACGGAAAGCCATTGTGCTTTTTGTAAAGGTAATGGGGCCCCATCATTGGCACCTGAGAGCCCAAGACTGCCACCTTTTCCCTGGACGCAAAGCTCGATGGTGGCGTTCCACTTGCGGGTCCAGGAAAGTGCCGATTCTCAGACCAGAATTCCAAACTGATGAAGATTCCTCCCTGGGAAAAGGTGTCCGGACAGAAAGCCATTGTGCCTTTTGTAGGGGTAATGGGGCACCATCATTGGCACCTGAGAGCCCAAGGCTGCCACCTTTTCCCTGGGCGCAAAGCTCGACGGTGTGTACCTTGTGCGGGTTTGGGGCAGTGCCAATTTTGAACCCAGATTTCCAGACGGATGAAGATTCCTCCCTGGGAAAAGGTGCCAGGACAGAAAGCAACTGTTATTTATCTAGTGTTAACGGGGACCCATCTTTGGCACCTGAGAGCCCAAGGCTGCCACCTTTTGCCTGGACGCAAAGCTCAACGGTGCGTTCCACTTGCGGGTCCAGGAAAGTGCCGATTCTCAGACCAGAATTCCAAACCGATGAAAATCCCTCCCTGGGAAAAGGTGCCAGGACAGAAAGCCATTGTTCTTTTTCTAGGGGTAATGGGGCCCCATCATTGGCACCTGAGAGCCCAAGGCTGCCACCTTTTGCCTGGGCGCAAATGTCGACGGCGCGTGCCACTTGCGGGTTCGGGGACGTGCCATTTTTCAGCCCAGAATTCCAGACGGACGAAGACACCTCCCAGGGAAAAGGTGCCAGGTCAGAAATCGAATTGTCCTTTCCTAGGGTCAATGGTGCCCCATCATTGGCACCTGAGAGTTCAAGGCTGCCACCTTTTCCGTGGGCGCAAACATCAACGGCACGTGCCACTTTCTTGTCCGGGAAAGTGCCGTTTTTCAGCCCTCAATTCCAGACGGATGAAGACTCCTCACAGGGAAGAGTCTCCCAGGACAGAAAGCGATTGTTCCATTTCTAGGGTTAATCCGGCTCCATCATTGGCACCTGAGAGCCCAAGGTTGCCTCCTATACCCTGGGCGCAAAGCTCCACCATGCGTGCTACGTGAGGGTCCGGGAAATTGCCGTTTCTCATTCCAGAATTCCAGACCGATGGAGATTCCTCCCTGGGAAAAGGTGCAAGGACAGAAAGCGATTGTTCCTTTTCTAGGGTTAATGGGGCTCCATCATTGACACCTGAGAGACCAAGGCTGCAACCTTTTCCCTGAGCGCAAAGCTCAACGGTGCGTGCCACTTGCGGGTCCAGGAATGTGCTGTTTCTCATCCCAGAATTCGAGGCCGATAAAGATTTCTCCCAGGGAAAAGGTGCCAGGACAGAAAGCAATTGTGCCTTTTCTAGGGTTAATGGGGCCCCAAAATTGACACCTGAGAGCCCAAGGCTGCCACCTTTTCCCTGGGCGCAAAGCTCGACGGAGCGTTCCACGTGCGGGTCCGGGAAAGTGCCATTTTTCAGCCCAGAATTCCAGACCTATGAAGATTCCTCAGAGGGAAAAGGTACCAGGAGACAAAGCCATTGTGTATTTTGTAATGCTAATTGGGCCCCATCATTGGCACCTGAGAGCCCAAGGCTGCCACCTTTTCCCTGGGTGCAAAGCTCGACGGTGCATACCCTGTGCGGGTCCGGGAAAGGGCGGTTTTTCAGCCCAGAATTCCAGACGGAAGTCGATTCCTCTCTGGGAAAAGGTGTCAGGACAGAAAGCCATTGTGCCTTTTGTAGGGGTAATGGGGCCTCATCTTTGGCACCTGAGAGCCCAAGGCTGCCACCTTTTCCCTGGGCGCAAAGCTGGATGGTGCCTGCCACCTGCAGGTCAGAGAAAGTGCTTTGTTCAGCCCAGGATTCCAGACGGATGACAACTCCTCCCAGGGAAAGGGCTCCCAGGACAGAAAGCGATTGTTCCATTTCTAGTGTTAATGGGGGCCCGTCATTGGCATCTGAGAGCCAGAGGTTGCCTCCTTTTCCCTGGGCGCAAAGCACGACAGTGCGTGCCACGTGCTGGTCCCAGAAAGTGCCATTTTACAGCCCAGAATTCCAGACCAATGAAGATTCCTCCCAGGGAAAAGGTGCCAGGACAGAAAGCCATTGTGCTTTTTGTAAAGGTAATGGGGCCCCATCATTGGCGCCTGAGAGCCCAAGACTGCCACCTTTTCCCTGGACGCAAAGCTCCATGGTGCGTTCCACTTGCGGGTCCAGGAAAGTGCCGATTCTCAGACCAGAATTCCAAACCGATGAAGATTCCTCCCCGGGAAAAGGTGCCAGGACAGAAAGCCATTGTGCCTTTTGTAGGGGTAATGGGGCACCGTCATTGGCACCTGAGAGCCCAAGGCTGCCCCCTTTTCCCTGGGCGCAAAGCTCGACGGTGTGTACCTTTTGTGGGTTTGGGGCAGTGCCATTTTTGAAGTCAGATTTCCAGACGGACGAAGATTCCTCCCTGGGAAAAGGTGCCAGGACAGAAAGCAACTGTTATTTTTCTAGTGTTAACGGGGCCCCATCATTGGCAGCTGAGAGCCCAAGGCTGCCGCCTTTTGCCTGGGCGCAAATGTCGACGGCGCGTGCCACTTGCGGGTCTGGGGAAGTGCCATTTTTCAGCCCAGAATTCCAGACGGACAAAGACACCTCCCAGGGAAAAGGTGCCAGGTCAGAAATCGAATTGTCCTTTTCTAGGGTCAATAGTGCCCCATCATTGGCACCTCAGAGTTCAAGGCTGCCACCTTTTCCGTTGGCGCGAACATCAATGGCGCGTACCATTTTCTTGTCCGGGAAAGTGCCGTTTTTCAGCCCTCAATTCCAGACGGATGAAGACTCCTCACAGCGAGGAGGCTCCCAGGACAGAAAGCGATTGTTCCATTTCTAGGGTTAATCGGGCTCTATCATTGGCACCTGAGAGCCCAAGGTTGCCTCCTATACACTGGGCGCAAAGCTCCACCATGCGTGCTACGTGAGGGTCCGGGAAATTGCTGTTTCTCATTCCAGAATTCCAGACCGATGAAGATTCCTCCCTGGGAAAAGGTGCCAGGACAGAAAGCGATTGTTCCTTTTCTAGGGTTAATGGGGCTCCATCATTGACACCTGAGAGCCGAAGGCTGCAACCTTTTCCCTGAGCGCAAAGCTCAACGGTGCGTGCCACTTGCGGGTCCAGGAATGTGCTGTTTCTCATCCCAGAATTCGAGGCCGATGAAGATTTCTCCCAGGGAAGATGTGCCAGGGCAGAAAGCAATTGTGCCTTTTCTAGGGTTAATGGGGCCCCAAAATTGACACCTGAGAGCCCAAGGCTGCCACCTTTTCCCTGGGCGCAAAGCTCGATGGAGCGTTCCACGTACGGGTCCCGGAAAGTGCCATTTTTCAGCCCAGAATTCCAGACCTATGAAGATTCCTCAGAGGGAAAAGGTACCACGAGACAAAGCCATTGTGTATTTTGTAATGCTAATTGGGCCCCATCATTGGCACCTGAGAGCCCAAGGCTGCCACCTTTTCCCTGGGTGCAAAGCTCGACGATGCATACCCTGTGCGGGTCCGAGAAAGGGCGGTTTTTCAGCCCAGAATTCCAGACGGAAGTCGATTCCTCTCTGGGAAAAGGTGTCAGGACAGAAAGCCATTGTGCCTTTTCTAGGGGTAATGGGGCCTCATCTTTGGCACCTGAGAGCCCAAGGCTGCCACCTTTTCCCTGGGCGCAAATGTCGACGGCGCGTGCCACTTGCAAGTCCGGGAATGTGCCGTTTCTCGTCCCAGAATTCCAGGCCAGCGAAGATTTCTCCCTGGGAAAAGGTGCCAGGACAGAAAGCGATTGTGCCTTTTCTAGGGTTAATGGGGCCCCAAAATTGGCAGCTGAGAGCCCAGGGCTGCCACCTTTTCCCTAGGCGCAAAGCTCGACGGTGCGTGCCACATGCGGGTAAGGGAAAGAGCCGTTTTCAGCCCAGAATTCCAGACCACTGAAGATTCCTCCCAGGGAAAAGGTGCCAGGACAGAAAGCGATTGTTCTTTTTCTAGGGGTAATGGGGCCCCATCATTGGCACCTGAGAGCCCAAGGCTGCCACCATTTGCCTGGGCACAAAGCTCGACGGTGTGTTCCACTTGCGGGTCCAGGAAAGTGCCGATTCTCAGACCAGAATTCCAAACCGATGAAGATTCCTCCCTGGGAAAAGGTGCCAGGACAGAAAGCCATTGTGCCTTTTCTAGGGGTAATGGGTCACCATCATTGGCACCTGAGAGCCCAAGGCTGCCCCCTTTTCCCTGGGCGCAAAGCTCGACGGTGTGTACCTTGTGCGGGTTTGGGGCAGTGCCAATTTTGAACCCAGATTTCAAGACGGACGAAGATTCCTCCCTGGGAAAAGGTGCCAGGACAGAAAGCAAGTGTTATTTTTCTAGTGTTAACGGGGCCCCATCATTGGCACCTGAGAGCCCAAGGCTGCCACCTTTTGCCTGGGCGGAAATGTCGACGGCGCGTGCCACTTGCGGGTTCGGGGACGTGCCATTTTTCAGCCCAGAATTCCAGACGGACGAAGACACCTCCCAGGGAAAAGGTGCCAGGTCAGAAATCGAATTGTCCTTTTCTACGGTCAATGGTGCCCCATCATTGGCACCTGAGAGTTCAAGGCTGCCACCTTTTCCGTGGGCGCAAACATCAACGGCACGTGCCACTTTCTTGTCCGGGAAAGTGCCGTTTTTCAGCCCTCAATTCCAGACGGATGACGACTCCTCCCAGGGAAAGGACTCCCAGGACAGAAAGCGATTGTTCCATTTCTAGTGTTAATGGGGGCCCCTCATTGGCATCTGAGAGCCAGAGGTTGCCTCCTTTTCCCTGGGCGCAAAGCACGACAGTGCGTGCCACGTGCTGGTCCCAGAAAGTGCCATTTTACAGCCCAGAATTCCAGACCAATGAAGACTCCTCCCAGGGAAAAGGTGCCAGGACAGAAAGCCATTGTGCTTTTTGTAAAGGTAATGGGGCCCCATCATTGGCACCTGAGAGCCCAAGACTGCCACCTTTTCCCTGGACGCAAAGCTCCATGGTGCGTTCCACTTGCGGGTCCAGGAAAGTGCCGATTCTCAGACCAGAATTCCAAACCGATGAAGATTCCTCCCTGGGAAAAGGTGCCAGGACAGAAAGCCATTGTGCCTTTTGTAGGGGTAATGGGGCACCATCATTGGCACCTGAGAGCCCAAGACTGCCCCCTTTTCCCTGGGCGCAAATGTCGACGGTGCGTGCCACTTGCAAGTCCGGGAATGTGCCGTTTCTCATCCCAGAATTCCAGGCCAGCGAAGATTTCTCCCTGGGAAAAGGTGCCAGGACAGAAAGCGATTGTGCCTTTTCTAGGGTTAATGGGGCCCCAAAATTGGCAGCTGAGAGCCCAGGGCTGCCACCTTTTCCCTAGGCGCAAAGCTCGACGGTGCGTGCCACATGCGGGTAAGGGAAAGAGCCGTTTTCAGCCCAGAATTCCAGACCACTGAAGATTCCTCCCAGGGAAAAGGTGCCAGGACAGAAAGCGATTGTTCTTTTTCTAGGGGTAATGGTGCCCCATCATTGGCACCTGAGAGCCCAAGGCTGCCACCATTTGCCTGGGCACAAAGCTCGACGGTGCGTTCCACTTGCAGGTCCGGGGAAGTGCCGTTTTTCAGACCAGAATTCCAGACGGACGAAAATTCCTCCCTGGGAAAAGGTGCCAGGACAGAAAGCCATTGTGCCTTTTGTAGGGGGAATGGGGCACCATCATTGGCACCTGAGAGCCCAAGGCTGCCCCCTTTTCCCTGGGCGCAAAGCTCGACGGTGTGTACCTTGTGCGGGTTTGGGCAGTGTCATTTTTGAACCCAGATTTCCAGACGGACGAAGATTCCTCCCTGGGAAAAGGTGCCAGGACAGAAAGCGACTGTTATTTATCTAGTGTTAACGGGGACCCATCGTTGGCACCTGAGAGCCCAAGGCTGCCACCTTTTCCTGGACGCAAAGCTAGATGGTGCCTGCCACGTGCAGGTCAGAGAAAGTGCTTTTTTCAGCCCAGGATTCCAGACGGATGACGACTCCTCCCAGGGAAAGGGCTCCCAGGACAGAAAGCGATTGTTCCATTTCTAGTGTTAATGGGAGCCCGTCATTGGCATCTGAGAGCCAGAGGTTGCCTCCTTTTCCCTGGGCGCAAAGCACGACAGTGCGTGCCACGTGCTGGTCCCAGAAAGTGCCATTTTACAGCCCAGAATTCCAGACCAATGAAGACTCCTCCCAGGGAAAAGGTGCCAGGACAGAAAGCCATTGTGCTTTTTGTAAAGGTAATGGGGACCCATCATTGGCACCTGAGAGCCCAAGACTGCCACCTTTTCCCTGGACGCAAAGCTCGATGGTGCGTTCCACTTGCGGGTCCAGGAAAGTGCCGATTCTCAGAGCAGAATTCAAAACCGCTGAAGATTCCTCCCTGGGAAAAGGTGTCAGGACAGAAAGCCATTGTGCCTTTTGTAGGGGTAATGGGGCACCATCATTGGCAGCTGAGAGCCCAAGGCTGCCACCTTTTCCCTGGGCGCAAAGCTCGACGGTGCGTACCTTGTGCGGGTTTGGGGCAGTGCCATTTTTGAACCCAGATTTCCAGACGGACGAAGATTCCTCCCTGGGAAAGGTGCCAGGACAGAAAGCAAGTGTTAACGGGGCCCAATCATTGGCACCTGAGAGCCCAAGGCTGCCACCTTTTGCCTGGGCGCAAATGGCGACGGCGCGTGCCACTTGCGGGTCCTGGGAAGTTCCATTTTTCAGCCCAGAATTCCAGACGGACGAAGACACCTCCCAGGGAAAAGGTGCCAGGTCAGAAATCGAATTGTCCTTTTCTAGGGTCAATGGTGCCCCATCATTGGCACGTCAGAGTTCAAGGCTGCCACCTTTTCCGTGGGCGCAAACATCAACGGCACGTACCACTTTCTTGTCCGGGAAAGTGCCGTTTTTCAGCCCTCAATTCCAGACGGATGAAGACTCCTCACAGGGAAGAGACTCCCAGGACAGAAAGCGATTGTTCCATTTTTAGGGTTAATCGGGCTCCATCATTGGCACCTGAGAGCCCAAGGTTGCCTCCTATACCCTGGGCACAAAGCTCGACCATGCATGCTACGTGAGGGTCCGGGAAATTGCCGTTTCTCATTCCAGAATTTCAGACCGATGAAGATTCCTCCCTGGGAAAAGGTGTCAGGACAGAAAGCGATTGTTCTTTTCTAGGGGTAATGGGGCCCCATCATTGGCACCTGAGAGCCCAAGGCTGCCACCTTTTGCCTAGGCACAAAGCTCGACGGTGCGTTCCACTTGCAGGTCCGGGGAAGTGCCGTTTTTCAGCCCAGAATTCCAGACGGACGAAAATTCCTCCCAGGGAAAAGGTGCCAGGACAGAAAGCGACTGTTATTTATCTAGTGTTAACGGGGACCCATCGTTGGCACCTGAGAGCCCAAGGCTGCCACCTTTTCCCTGGGCGCAAAGCTAGATGGTGCCTGCCACGTGCAGGTTAGAGAAAGTGCTTTGTTCAGCCCAAGATTCCAGACGGACGAAAATTCCTCCCAGGGAAAGGGCTCCCAGGACAGAAAGCGATTGTTCCATTTCTAGTGTTAATGGGGGCCCGTCATTGGCATCTGAGAGCCAGAGGTTGCCTCCTTTTCCCTGAGCGCAAAGCACAACAGTGCGTGCCACGTGCTGGTCCCAGAAAGTGCCATTTTTCAGCCCAGAATTCCAGACCAATGAAGACTCCTCCCAGGGAAAAGGTGCCAGGACAGAAAGCCATTGTGCTTTTTGTAAAGGTAATGGGGCCCCATCATTGGCACCTGAGAGCCCAAGACTGCCACCTTTTCCCTGGACGCAAAGCTCGATGGTGCGTTCCACTTGCGGGTCCAGGAAGTGCCGATTCTCAGAGCAGAATTCCAAACCGATGAAGATTCCTCCCTGGGAAAAGGTGCCAGGACAGAAAGCCATTGTGCCTTTTGTAGGGGTAATGGGGCACCATCATTGGCACCTGAGAGCCCAAGGCTGCCCCCTTTTCCCTGGGCGCAAAGCTCGACGGTGTGTACATTGTGCGGGTTTGGGGCAGTGCCAATTTTGAACCCAGATTTCCAGACGGATGAAGATTCCTCCCTGGGAAAAGGTGCCAGGACAGAAAGCAGCTGTTATTTTTCTAGTGTTAACGGGGCCCCATCATTGGCAGCTGAGAGCCCAAGGCTGACCCCTTTTCCCTGGGCGCAAAGCTCGACGGTGTGTACCTTGTGCGGGTTTGGGCAGTGCCATTTTTGAACCCAGATTTCCAGAGGGACGAAGATTCCTCCCTGGGAAAAGGTGCCAGGACAGAAAGCGACTGTTATTTATCTAGTGTTAACGGGGACCCATCGTTGGCACCTGAGAGCCCAAGGCTGCCACCTTTTCCTGGACGCAAAGCTAGATGGTGCCTGCCACGTGCAGGTCAGAGAAAGTGCTTTGTTCAGCCCAGGATTCCAGACGGATGACGACTCCTCCCAGGGAAAGGGCTCCCAGGACAGAAAGCGATTGTTCCATTTCTAGTGTTAATGGGAGCCCGTCATTGGCATCTGAGAGCCAGAGGTTGCCTCCTTTTCCCTGGGCGCAAAGCACGACAGCGCGTGCCACGTGCTGGTCCCAGAAAGTGCCATTTTACAGCCCAGAATTCCAGACCAATGAAGACTCCTCCCAGGGAAAAGGTGCCAGGACAGAAAGCCATTGTGCTTTTTGTAAAGGTAATGGGGCCCCATCATTGGCACCTGAGAGCCCAAGACTGCCACCTTTTCCCTGGACGCAAAGCTCGATGGTGCGTTCCACTTGCGGGTCCAGGAAAGTGCCGATTCTCAGACCAGAATTCCAAATCGATGAAGATTCCTCCCTGGGAAAAGGTGCCAGGACAGAAAGCCATTGTGCCTTTTGTAGGGGTAATGGGGCACCATCACTGGCACCTGAGAGCTCAAGGCTGCCCCCTTTACCCTAGGCGCAAAGCTCGACGGTGTGTACCTTGTGCGGGTTTGGGCAGTGCCATTTTTGAACCCAGATTTCCAGACGGACGAAGATTCCTCCCTGGGAAAAGGTGCCAGGACAGAAAGCAAATGTTATTTTTCTAGTGTTAACGGGGCCCCATCATTGGCAGCTGAGAGCCCAAGACTGCCACCTTTTCCCTGGACGCAAAGCTCGATGGTGCGTTCCACTTGCGGGTCCAGGAAAGTGCCGATTCTCAGACCAGAATTCCAAACCGATGAAGATTCCTCCCTGGGAAAAGGTGCCAGGACAGAAAGCCATTGTGCCTTTTGTAGGGGTAATGGGGCACCATCATTGGCACCTGAGAGCCCAAGGCTGACCCCTTTTCCCTGGGCGCAAAGCTCGACGGTGCGTACCTTGTGCGGGTTTGGGGCAGTGCCAATTTTGAACCCAGATTTCCAGACGGACGAAGATTCCTCCCTGGGAAAAGGTGCCAGGACAGAAAGCAAATGTTATTTTTCTAGTGTTAACGGGGCCCCATCATTGGCAGCTGAGAGCCCAAGGCTGCCACCTTTTGCCTGGGCGCAAATGTCGACGGCGCGTGCCACTTGCGGGTTCGGGGACGTGCCATTTTTCAGCCCAGAATTCCAGACGGACGAAGACACCTCCCAGGGAAAAGGTGCCAGGTCAGAAATCGAATCGTCCTTTCCTAGAGTCAATGGTGCCCCATCATTGGCACCTGAGAGTTCAAGGCTGCCACCTTTTCCGTGGGCGCAAACATCAACGACACGTGCCACTTTCTTGTCCGGGAAAGTGCCGTTTTTCAGCTCTGAATTCCAGACGGATGAAGACTCCTCACAGGGAAGAGGCTCCCAGGACAGAAAGTGATTGTTCCATTTCTAGGGTTAATCGGGCCCCATCATTGGCACCTGAGAGCCCAAGGTTGCCTCCTATACCCTGGGCGCAAAGCTCGACCATGCGTGCTACGTGAGGGTCCGGGAAATTGCCATTTCTCATTCCAGAATTCCAGACCGATGAAGATTCCTCCCTGGGAAAAGGTGTCAGGACAGAAAGCGATTGTTCCTTTTCTAGGGTTAATGGGGCTCCATCATTGACACCTGAGAGCCGAAGGCTGCAACCTTTTCCCTGAGCGCAAAGCTCAACGGTGCGTGCCACTTGCGGGTCCCGGAATGTGCAGTTTCTCATCCCAGAATTCGAGGCCCATGAAGATTTCTCCCAGGGAAAAGGTGCCTGGATAGAAAGCAATTGTGACTTTTCTAGGGTTAATGGGGCCCCACAATTGACACCTGAGAGCCCAAGGCTGCCACCTTTTCCCTGGGCGCAAAGCTCGACGGAGCGTTCCACGTGCGGGTCTGGGAAAGTGCCATTTTTCAGCCCACAATTCCAGACCTATGAAGATTCCTCAGAGGGAAAAGGTACCAGGAGACAAAGCCATTGTGTATTTTGTAATGCTAATTGGGCCCCATCATTGGCACCTGAGAGCCCAAGGCTGCCACCTTTTCCCTGGGTGCAAAGCTCGATGGTGCGTTCCACTTGCGGGTCCAGGAAAGTGCCGATTCTCAGAGCAGAATTCCAAACTGATGAAGATTCCTCCCTGGGAAAAGGTGTCCGGACAGAAAGCCATTGTGCCTTTTGTAGGGGTAATGGGGCACCATCATTGGCAGCTGAGAGCCCAAGGCTGCCCCCTTTTCCCTGGGCGCAAAGCTCGACGGTGTGTACCTTGTGCGGGTTTGGGGCAGTGCCAATTTTGAACCCAGATTTCCAGACGGATGAAGATTCCTCCCTGGGAAAAGGTGCCAGGATAGAAAGCAACTGTTATTTATCTAGCGTTAACGGGGACCCATCTTTGGCACCTGAGAGCCCAAGGCTGCCACCTTTTGCCTGGGCGCAAAGCTCAACGGTGCGTTCCACTTGCGGGTCCAGGAAAGTGCCGATTCTCAGACCAGAATTCCAAACCGATGAAAATCCCTCCCTGGGAAAAGGTGCCAGGACAGAAAGCCATTGTTCTTTTTCTAGGGGTAATGGGGCCCCATCATTGGCACCTGAGAGCCCAAGGCTGCCACCTTTTGCCTGGGCACAAAGCTCGACGGTGCGTTCCACTTGCAGGTCCGGGGAAGTGCCGTTTTTCAGCCCTCAATTCCAGACGGATGAAGACTCCTCACAGCGAAGAGGCTCCCAGGACAGAAAGCGATTGTTCCATTTCTAGGGTTAATCGGGCCCCATCATTGGCACCTGAGAGGCCAAGGTTGCCTCCTATACCCTGGGCGCAAAGCTCGATGGTGCGTTCCACTTGTGGGTCCAGGAAAGTGCCAATTCTCAGACCAGAATTCCAAACCGATGAAGATCCCTCCCTGGGAAAAGGTGCCAGGACAGAAAGCCATTGTTCTTTTTCTAGGGGTAATGGGGCCCCATCATTGGCACCTGAGAGCCGAAGGCTGCCACCTTTTGCCTGGGCACAAATGTCGACGGTGCATTCCACTTGCAGGTCCGGGGAAGTGCCATTTTTCAGCCCAGAATTCCCGACGGACGAAAATTCCTCCCAGGGAAAAGGTGCCAGGTCAGAAATCGAATTGTCCTTTCCTAGGGTCAATGGTGCCCCATCATTGGCACCTCAGAGTTCAAGGCTGCCACCTTTTCCGTGGGCGTAAACATCAACGGCACGTGCCACTTTCTTGTCCGGGAAAGTGCCGTTTTTCAGCTCTGAATTCCAGACGGATGAAGACTCCTCACAGGGAAGAGTCTCCCAGGACAGAAAGCGATTGTTCCATTTCTAGAGTTAATCGGGCCCCATCATTGGCACCTGAGAGCCCAAGGTTGCCTCCTATACCCTGGGCGCAAAGCTCGACCATGCGTGCTACGTGAGGGTCCGGGAAATTGCCGTTTCTCATTCCAGAAATCCAGACCGATGAAGATTCCTCCCTGGGAAAAGGTGTCAGGACAGAAAGGGATTGTTCTTTTTCTAGGGTTAGTGGGGCTCCATCATTGACACCTGAGAGCCCAAGGCTGCAACCTTTTCCCTGAGCGCAAAGCTCGACGGTGCGTGCCACTTGCGAGTCCAGGAATGTGCTGTTTCTCATCCCAGAATTCCAGGCCGACGAAGATTTCTCCCAGGGAAAAGGTGCCAGGGCAGAAAGCAATTGTGCCTTTTCTAGGGTTAATGGGACCCCAATATTGACACCTGAGAGCCCAAGGCTGCCACCTTTTCCCTGGGTGCAAAGCTCGACGGAGCGTTCCACGTGCGGGTCCCGGAAAGTGCCATTTTTCAGCCCACAATTCCAGACCTATGAAGATTCCTCAGAGGGAAAAGGTACCAGGAGACAAAGCCATTGTGTATTTTGTAATGCTAATTGGGCCACATCATTGGCACCTGAGAGCCCAAGGCTGCCACCTTTTCCCTGGGTGCAAAGCTCGACGGTGCATACCCTGTGCGGGTCCGGGAAAGGGCCGTTTTTCAACGCAGATTTCCAGACGGAAGTCGATTCCTCTCTGGGAAAAGGTGTCAGGACAGAAAGCCATTGTGCCTTTTCTAGGGGTAATGGGGCCCCATCTCTGGCACCTGAGAGCGCAAGGCTGCCACCTTTTCCCTGGGCGCAAATGTCGACGGCGCGTGCCACTTGCAAGTCCGGGAATGTGCCGTTTCTCATCCCAGAATTCCAGGCCAACGAAGATTTCTCCCTGGGAAAAGGTGCCAGGCCAGAAAGCGATTGTGCCTTTTCTAGGGTTAATGGGGCCCCAAAATTGGCAGCTGAGAGCCCAGGGCTGCCACCTTTTCCCTGGGTGCAAAGCTCGACGGAGCGTTCCACGTGCGGGTCCCGGAAAGTGCCATTTTTCAGCCCAGAATTCCAGACCTATGAAGATTCCTCAGAGGGAAAAGGTACCAGGAGACAAAGCCATTGTGTATTTTGTAATGCTAATTGGGCCACATCATTGGCACCTGAGAGCCCAAGGCTGCCACCTTTTCCCTGGGTGCAAAGCTCGACGGTGCATACCCTGTGCGGGTCCGGGAAAGGGCCGTTTTTCAACGCAGATTTCCAGACGGAAGTCGATTCCTCTCTGGGAAAAGGTGTCAGGACAGAAAGCCATTGTGCCTTTTCTAGGGGTAATGGGGCCCCATCTCTGGCACCTGAGAGCGCAAGGCTGCCACCTTTTCCCTGGGCGCAAATGTCGACGGCGCGTGACACTTGCAAGTCCGGGAATGTGCCGTTTCTCATCCCAGAATTCCAGGCCAACGAAGATTTCTCCCTGGGAAAAGGTGCCAGGCCAGAAAGCGATTGTGCCTTTTCTAGGGTTAATGGGGCCCCAAAATTGGCAGCTGAGAGCCCAGGGCTGCCACCTTTTCCCTGGGCGCAACGCTCGACGGTGCGTGCCACATGCGGGTAAGGGAAAGAGCCGTTTTCAGCCCAGAATTCCAGACCACTGAAGATTCCTCCCAGGGAAAAGGTGCCAGGACAGAAAGCTATTGTTCTTTTCTAGGGGTCATGGGGCCCCATCATTGGCACCTGAGAGCCCAAGGCTGCCACCTTTTGCCTGGGCACAAAGCTCGATGGTGCGTTCCACTTGCAGGTCCGGGGAAGTGCCGTTTTTCAGCCCAGAATTCCAGACGGACGAAAATTCCTCCCAGGGAAAAGGTGCCAGGACAGAATGCGACTGTTATTTATCTAGTGTTAACGGGGACCCATCGTTGGCACCTGAGAGCCCAAGGCTGCCACCTTTTCCCTGGGCGCAAAGCTAGATGGTGCCTGCCACGTGCAGGTCAGAGAAAGTGCTTTGTTCAGCCCAGGATGCCAGACGGATGACGACTCCTCCCAGGGAAAGGGCTCCCACGACAGAAAGCGATTTCTCCATTTCTAGCGTTAATGGGGGCCCGTCATTGGCATCTGAGAGCCAGAGGTTGCCTCCTTTTCCCTGGGTGCAAAGCACAACAGTGCGTGCCACGTGCTGGTCCCAGAAAGTGCCATTTTACAGCCCAGAATTCCAGACCAATGAAGACTCCTCCCAGGGAAAAGGTGACAGGACAGAAAACCATTGTGCTTTTTGTAAAGGTAATGGGGCCCCATCATTGGCACCTGAGAGCCCAAGACTGCCACCTTTTCCCTGGACGCAAAGCTCGATGGTGCGTTCCACTTGCGGGTCCAGGAAAGTGCCGATTCTCAGAGCAGAATTCCAAACCGATGAAGATTCCTCCCTGGGAAAAGGTGCCAGGACAGAAAGCCATTGTGCCTTTTGTAGGGGTAATGGGGCACCATCATTGACACCTGAGAGCCGAAGGCTGCAACCTTTTCCCTGGGCGCAAAGCTCGATGGTGCGTTCCACTTGCGGGTCCAGGAAAGTGCCGTTTCTCATCCCAGAATTCCAGGCCAGCGAAGATTTCTCCCTGGGAAAAGGTGCCAGGACAGAAAGCGATTGTGCCTTTTCTAGGGTTAATGGGGCCCCAAAATTGGCAGCTGAGAGCCCAGGGCTGCCACCTTTTCCCTAGGCGCAAAGCTCGACGGTGCGTGCCACATGCGGGTAAGGGAAAGAGCCGTTTTCAGCCCAGAATTCCAGACCACTGAAGATTCCTCCCAGGGAAAAGGTGCCAGGACAGAAAGCGATTGTTCTTTTTCTAGGGGTAATGGTGCCCCATCATTGGCACCTGAGAGCCCAAGGCTGCCACCATTTGCCTGGGCACAAAGCTCGACGGTGCGTTCCACTTGCAGGTCCGGGGAAGTGCCGTTTTTCAGACCAGAATTCCAGACGGACGAAAATTCCTCCCTGGGAAAAGGTGCCAGGACAGAAAGCCATTGTGCCTTTTGTAGGGGGAATGGGGCACCATCATTGGCACCTGAGAGCCCAAAGCTGCCCCCTTTTCCCTGGGCGCAAAGCTCGACGGTGTGTACCTTGTGCGGGTTTGGGCAGTGGCATTTTTGAACCCAGATTTCCAGACGGACGAAGATTCCTCCCTGGGAAAAGGTGCCAGGACAGAAAGCGACTGTTATTTATCTAGTGTTAACGGGGACCCATCGTTGGCACCTGAGAGCCCAAGGCTGCCACCTTTTCCCTGGGCGCAAAGCTAGATGGTGCCTGCCACGTGCAGGTCAGAGAAAGTGCTTTGTTCAGCCCAGGATTCCAGACGGATGACGACTCCTCCCAGGGAAAGGGCTCCCAGGACAGAAAGCGATTTCTCCATTTCTAGCGTTAATGGGGGCCCGTCATTGGCATCTGAGAGCCAGAGGTTGCCTCCTTTTCCCTGGGTGCAAAGCACAACAGTGCGTGCCACGTGCTGGTCCCAGAAAGTGCCATTTTACAGCCCAGAATTCCAGACCAATGAAGACTCCTCCCAGGGAAAAGGTGCCAGGACAGAAAGCCATTGTGCTTTTTGTAAAGGTAATGGGGCCCCATCATTGGCACCTGAGAGCCCAAGACTGCCACCTTTTCCCTGGACGCAAAGCTCGATGGTGCGTTCCACTTGCGGGTCCAGGAAAGTGCCGATTCTCAGACCAGAATTCCAGACCGATGAAGATTCCTCCCTGGGAAAAGGTGCCAGGACAGAAAGCCATTGTGCCTTTTGTAGGGGTAATGGGGCACCATCATTGGCACCTGAGAGCCCAAGACTGCCCCCTTTTCCCTGGGCGCAAATGTCGACGGTGCGTGCCACTTGCAAGTCCGGGAATGTGCCGTTTCTCATCCCAGAATTCCAGGCCAGCGAAGATTTCTCCCTGGGAAAAGGTGCCAGGACAGAAAGCGATTGTGCCTTTTCTAGGGTTAATGGGGCCCCAAAATTGGCAGCTGAGAGCCCAGGGCTGCCACCTTTTCCCTAGGCGCAAAGCTCAACGGTGCGTGCCACATGCGGGTAAGGGAAAGAGCCGTTTTCAGCCCAGAATTCCAGACCACTGAAGGTTCCTCCCAGGGAAAAGGTGCCAGGACAGAAAGCGATTGTTCTTTTTCTAGGGGTAATGGTGCCCCATCATTGGCACCTGAGAGCCCAAGGCTGCCACCATTTGCCTGGGCACAAAGCTCGACGGTGCGTTCCACTTGCAGGTCCGGGGAAGTGCCGTTTTTCAGACCAGAATTCCAGACGGACGAAAATTCCTCCCTGGGAAAAGGTGCCAGGACAGAAAGCCATTGTGCCTTTTGTAGGGGGAATGGGGCACCATCATTGGCACCTGAGAGCCCAAAGCTGCCCCCTTTTCCCTGGGCGCAAAGCTCGACGGTGTGTACCTTGTGCGGGTTTGGGCAGTGGCATTTTTGAACCCAGATTTCCAGAGGGACGAAAATTCCTCCCTGGGAAACGGTGCCAGGACAGAAAGCGACTGTTATTTATCTAGTGTTAACGGGGACCCATCGTTGGCACCTGAGAGCCCAAGGCTGCCACCTTTTCCTGGACGCAAAGCTAGATGGTGCCTGCCACGTGCAGGTCAGAGAAAGTGCTTTGTTCAGCCCAGGATTCCAGACGGATGACGACTCCTCCCAGGGAAAGGGCTCCCAGGACAGAAAGCGATTGTTCCATTTCTAGTGTTAATGGGAGCCCGTCATTGGCATCTGAGAGCCAGAGGTTGCCTCCTTTTCCCTGGGCGCAAAGCACGACAGTGCGTGCCACGTGCTGGTCCCAGAAAGTGCCATTTTACAGCCCAGAATTCCAGACCAATGAAGACTCCTCCCAGGGAAAAGGTGCCAGGAGACAAAGCCATTGTGCTTTTTGTAAAGGTAATGGGGCCCCATCATTGGCACCTGAGAGCCCAAGACTGCCACCTTTTCCCTGGACGCAAAGCTCGATGGTGCGTTCCACTTGCGGGTCCAGGAAAGTGCCGATTCTCAGAGCAGAATTCCAAACCGCTGAAGATTCCTCCCTGGGAAAAGGTGCCAGGACAGAAAGCCATTGTGCCTTTTGTAGGGGTAATGGGGCACCATCATTGGCACCTGAGAGCCCAAGGCTGACCACTTTTCCCTGGGCGCAAAGCTCGACGGTGCGTACCTTGTGCGGGTTTGGGCAGTGCCATTTTTGAAGCCAGATTTCCAGACGGACGAAGATTCCTCCCTGGGAAAGGTGCCAGGACAGAAAGCAAGTGTTAACGGGGCCCAATCATTGGCACCTGAGAGCCCAAGGCTGCCACCTTTTGCCTGGGCGCAAATGGCGACGGCGCGTGCCACTTGCGGGTCCGGGCAAGTGCCATTTTTCAGCCCAGAATTCCAGACGGACGAAGACACCTCCCAGGGAAAAGGTGCCAGGTCACAAATCGAATTGTCCTTTTCTAGGGTCAATGGTGCCCCATCATTGGCACCTCAGAGTTCAAGGCTGCCACCTTTTCCGTGGGCGCAAACATCAACGGCGCATACCACTTTCTTGTCCGGGAAAGTGCCGTTTTACAGCCCTCAATTCCAGACGGATGAAGACTCCTCACAGGGAAGAGACTCCCAGGACAGAAAGCGATTGTTCCATTTTTAGGGTTAATCGGGCTCCATCATTGGCACCTGAGAGCCCAAGGTTGCCTCCTATACCCTGGGCACAAAGCTCGACCATGCATGCTACGTGAGGGTCCGGGAAATTGCCGTTTCTCATTCCAGAATTTCAGACCGATGAAGATTCCTCCCTGGGAAAAGGTGCCAGGACAGAAAGCCATTGTTCTTTTCTAGGGGTAATGGGGCCCCATCATTGGCACCTGAGAGCCCAAGGCTGCCACCTTTTGCCTGGGCACAAAGCTCGACGGTGCGTTCCACTTGCAGGTCCGGGGAAGTGCCGTTTTTCAGCCCAGAATTCCAGACGGACGAAAATTCCTCCCAGGGAAAAGGTGCCAGGACAGAAAGCGACTGTTATTTATCTAGTGTTAACGGGGACCCATCGTTGGCACCTGAGAGCCCAAGGCTGCCCCCTTTTCCCTGGGCGCAAAGCTCGACGGTGTGTACCTTGTGCGGGTTTGGGGCAGTGCCAATTTTGAACCCAGATTTCCAGACGGATGAAGATTCCTCCCTGGGAAAAGGTGCCAGGACAGAAAGCGACTGTTATTTTTCTAGTGTTAACGGGGCCCCATCATTGGCACCTGAGAGCCCAAGGCTGCCACCTTTTCCCTGGGCACAAAGCTTGATGGTGCCTGCCACGTGCAGGTCAGAGAAAGTGCTTTGTTCAGCCCAGGATTCCAGACGGATGACGACTCCTCCCAGGGAAAGGGCTCCCAGGACAGAAAGCGATTGTTCCATTTCTAGTGTTAATGGGGGCCCGTCATTGGCATCTGAGAGCCAGAGGTTGCCTCCTTTTCCCTGGGCGCAAAGCACGACAGTGTGTGCCACGTGCTGGTCCCAGAAAGTGCCATTTTAACAGCCCAGAACTCCAGACCAATGAAGACTCCTCCCAGGGAAAAGGTGCCAGGACAGAAAGCCATTGTGCTTTTTGTAAAGGTAATGGGGCCCCATCATTGGCACCTGAGAGCCCAAGGCTGCCACCTTTTCCCTGGACGCAAAGCTTTATGGTGCGTTCCACTTGCGGGTCCAGGAAAGTGCCGATTCTCAGACCAGAATTCCAAACCGATGAAGATTCCTCCCTGGGAAAAGGTGCCAGGACAGAAAGCCATTGTGCCTTTTGTAGGGGTAATGGGGCACCATCATTGGCACCTGAGAGCCCAAGACTGCCCCCTTTTCCCTGGGCGCAAATGTCGACGGTGCGTGCCACTTGCAAGTCCGGGAATGTGCCGTTTCTCATCCCAGAATTCCAGGCCAGCGAAGATTTCTCCCTGGGAAAAGGTGCCAGGACAGAAAGCGATTGTGCCTTTTCTAGGGTTAATGGGGCCCCAAAATTGGCAGCTGAGAGCCCAGGGCTGCCACCTTTTCCCTAGGCGCAAAGCTCGACGGTGCGTGCCACATGCGGGTAAGGGAAAGAGCCGTTTTCAACCCAGAATTCCAGACCACTGAAGATTCCTCCCAGGGAAAAGGTGCCAGGACAGAAAGCGATTGTTCTTTTTCTAGGGGTAATGGGGCCCCATCATTGGCACCTGAGAGCCCAAGGCTGACCCCATTTTCCCTGGGCGCAAAGCTCGACGGTGTGTACCTTGTGCGGGTTTGGGCAGTGCCATTTTTGAACCCAGATTTCCAGAGGGACGAAGATTCCTCCCTGGGAAAAGGTGCCAGGACAGAAAGCGACTGTTATTTATCTAGTGTTAACGGGGACCCATCGTTGGCACCTGAGAGCCCAAGGCTGCCACCTTTTCCTGGACGCAAAGCTAGATGGTGCCTGCCACGTGCAGGTCAGAGAAAGTGCTTTGTTCAGCCCAGGATTCCAGACGGATGACGACTCCTCCCAGGGAAAGGACTCCCAGGACAGAAAGCGATTGTTCCATTTCTAGTGTTAATGGGAGCCCGTCATTGGCATCTGAGAGCCAGAGGTTGCCTCCTTTTCCCTGGGCGCAAAGCACGACAGTGCGTGCCACGTGCTGGTCCCAGAAAGTGCCATTTTACAGCCCAGAATTCCAGACCAATGAAGACTCCTCCCAGGGAAAAGGTGCCAGGACAGAAAGCCATTGTGCTTTTTGTAAAGGTAATGTGGCCCCATCATTGGCACCTGAGCCCAAGACTGCCACCTTTCCCTGGACGCAAAGCTCGATGGTGCGTTCCACTTTCGGGTCCAGGAAAGTGCCGATTCTCAGACCAGAATTCCAAACCGATGAAGATTCCTCCCTGGGAAAAGGTGCCAGGACAGAAAGCCATTGTGCCTTTTGTAGGGGTAATGGGGCACCATCATTGGCAGCTGAGAGCCCAAGGCTGCCCCCTTTTCCCTGGGCGCAAAGCTCGACGGTGTGTACCTTGTGCGGGTTTGGGGCAGTGCCAATTTTGAACCCAGATTTCCAGACGGACGAAGATTCCTCCCTGGGAAAAGGTGCCAGGACAGAAAGCAAATGTTATTTTTCTAGTGTTAACGGGGCCCCATCATTGGCACCTGAGAGCCCAAGGCTGCCACCTTTTCCCTGGGCGCAAATGTCGACGGCGTGTGCCACTTGCGTGTTCGGGGACATGCCATTTTTCAGCCCAGAATTCCAGACGGACGAAGACACCTACCAGGGAAAAGGTGCCAGGTCAGAAATCGAATTGTCCTTTCCTAGAGTCAATGGTGCCCCATCATTGGCACCTGAGAGTTCAAGGCTGCCACCTTTTCCGTGGGCGCAAACATCAACGACACGTGCCACTTTCTTGTCCGGGAAAGTGCCGTTTTTCACCTCTGAATTCCAGACGGATGAAGACTCCTCACAGGGAAGAGGCTCCCAGGACAGAAAGTGATTGTTCCATTTCTAGAGTTAATCGGGCCCCATCATTGGCACCTGAGAGCCCAAGGTTGCCTCCTATACCCTGCGTGCAAAGCTCGACCATGCGTGCTACGTGAGGGTCCAGGAAATTGCCGTTTCTCATTCCAGAATTCCAGACCAATGAAGATTCCTCCCTGGGAAAAGGTGCCAGGACAGGAATCGATTTCTCCTTTTCTAGGGTTAATGGGGACCCATCATTGACACCTGAGAGCCGAAGACTGCAACCTCTTCCCTGAGCGCAAAGCTCGACGGTGCGTGGCACTTGCGAGTCCAGGAATGTGCTGTTTCTCATCCCAGAATTCCAGGCCGATGAAGATTTCTCCCAGGGAAAAGGTGCCAGGACAGAAAGCAATTGTGCCTTTTCTAGGGTTAATGGGGCCCCAAAATTGACACCTGAGAGCCCAAAGCTGCCACCTTTTCCCTGGGCGCAAAGCTCGACGGAGCGTTCCACTTGCGGGTCCGGGAACGTGCCATTTTTCAGCCCAGAATTCCAGACCGATGAAGATTCCTCCCTGGGAAAAGGTACCAGGAGACAAAGCCATTGTGTATTTTGTAATGCTAATTGGGCCCCATCATTGGCACCTGAGAGCCCAAGGCTGCCACCTTTTGCCTGGGCGCAAATGTCGACGGCGCGTGCCACTTGCGTGTTCGGGGACGTGCCATTTTTCAGCCCAGAATTCCAGACGGACGAAGACACCTCCCAGGGAAAAGGTGCCAGGTCAGAAATCGAATCGTCCTTTCCTAGAGTCAATGGTGCCCCATCATTGGCACCTGAGAGTTCAAGGCTGCCACCTTTTCCGTGGGCGCAAACATCAACGACACGTGCCACTTTCTTGTCCGGGAAAGTGCCGTTTTTCACCTCTGAATTCCAGACGGATGAAGACTCCTCACAGGGAAGAGGCTCCCAGGACAGAAAGTGATTGTTCCATTTCTAGGGTTAATCGGGCCCCATCATTGGCACCTGAGAGCCCAAGGTTGCCTCCTATACCCTGCGTGCAAAGCTCGACCATGCGTGCTACGTGAGGGTCCAGGAAATTGCCGTTTCTCATTCCAGAATTCCAGACCAATGAAGATTCCTCCCTGGGAAAAGGTGCCAGGACAGGAATCGATTTCTCCTTTTCTAGGAGTAATGGGGACCCATCATTGACACCTGAGAGCCGAAGACTGCAACCTCTTCCCTGAGCGCAAAGCTCGGCGGTGCGTGGCACTTGCGAGTCCAGGAATGTGCTGTTTCTCATCCCAGAATTCCAGGCCGATGAAGATTTCTCCCAGGGAAAAGGTGCCAGGACAGAAAGCAATTGTGCCTTTTCTAGGGTTAATGGGGCCCCAAAATTGACACCTGAGAGCCCAAGGCTGCCACCTTTTCCCTGGGCGCAAAGCTCGACGGAGCGTTCCACTTGCGGGTCCGGGAACGTGCCATTTTTCAGCCCAGAATTCCAGACCGATGAAGATTCCTCCCTGGGAAAAGGTACCAGGAGACAAAGCCATTGTGTATTTTGTTATGCTAATTGGGCCCCATCATTGGCACCTGAGAGCCCAAGGCTGCCACCTTTTGCCTGGGCGCAAATGTCGACGGCGCGTGCCACTTGCGTGTTCGGGGACGTGCCATTTTTCAGCCCAGAATTCCAGACGGACGAAGACACCTCCCAGGGAAAAGGTGCCAGGTCAGAAATCGAATCGTCCTTTCCTAGAGTCAATGGTGCCCCATCATTGGCACCTGAGAGTTCAAGGCTGCCACCTTTTCCGTGGGCGCAAACATCAACGACACGTGCCACTTTCTTGTCCGGGAAAGTGCCGTTTTTCACCTCTGAATTCCAGACGGATGAAGACTCCTCACAGGGAAGAGGCTCCCAGGACGAAAGTGATTGTTCCATTTCTAGGGTTAATCGGGCCCCATCATTGGCACCTGAGAGCCCAAGGTTGCCTCCTATACCCTGGGCGCAAAGCTCGACCATGCGTGCTACGTGAGGGTCCGGGAAATTGCCATTTCTCATTCCAGAATTCCAGACCGATGAAGATTCCTCCCTGGGAAAAGGTGTCAGGACAGAAAGCGATTGTTCCTTTTCTAGGGTTAATGGGGCCCCAAAATTGACACCTGAGAGCCCAAGGCTGCCACATTTTCCCTGGGCGCAAAGCTCGACGGAGCGTTCCACTTGCGGGTAAGGGAAAGAGCCATTTTTCAGCCCACAATTCCAGACCAATGAAGATTCCTCCCTGGGAAAAGGTGCCAGGACAAAAAGCCATTGTTCTTTTTCTAGGGGTAATGGGGACCCATCATTGGCACCTGAGAGCCCAAGGCTGCCACCTTTTGCCTGGGCACAAAGCTCGACGGTGCGTTCCACTTGCAGGTCGGGGGAAGTGCCGTTTTTCAGCCCAGAATTCCAGACGGACGAAAATTCCTCCCAGGGAAAAGGTGCCAGGACAGAAAGCGATTGTTATTTATCTAGTGTTAACAGGGACCCATCATTGGCACCTGAGAGCCCAAGGCTGCCACCTTTTCCCTGGGCGCAAATGTCGACGGCGCGTGCCACTTGCAAGTCCGGGAATGTGCCGCTTCTCATCCCAGAACTCCAGGCCAGCGAAGATTTCTCCCTGGGAAAAGGTGCCAGGACAGAAAGCGATTGTGCCTTTTCTAGGGTTAATGGGGCCCCAAAATTGGCAGCTGAGAGCCCAGGGCTGCCACCTTTTCCCTGGGCGCAAAGCTCGACGGTGCGTGCCACATGCGGGTAAGGGAAAGATCCGTTTTCAGCCCAGAATTCCAGACCAATGAAGACTCCTCCCAGGGAAAAGGTGCCAGGACAGAAAGCCATTGTTCTTTTTCTAGGGGTAATGGGGCCCCATCATTGGCACCTGAGAGCCCAAGGCTGCCACCTTTTGCCTGGGCACAAAGCTCGACGGTGCGTTCCACTTGCAGGTCCGGGGAAGTGCTGTTTTTCAGCCCAGAATTCCAGACGGAAGAAAATTCCTCCCAGGGAAAAGGTGCCAGGACAGAAAGCGATTTTTATTTATCTAGTGTTAACGAGGACCCGCCATTGGCACCTGAGAGCCCAAGGCTGTCACCTCTTCCCTGGGCGCAAAGCTAGATGGTGCCTTCCACGTGCAGGTCAGAGAAAGTGCTTTGTTCAGCCCAGGATTCCAGACGGATGACGACTCCTCCCAGGGAAAGGGCTCCCAGGACAGAAAGCGATTGTTCCATTTCTAGTGTTAATGGGGGCCCGTCATTGGCATCTGAGAGCCAGAGGTTGCCTCCTTTTCCCTGAGCGCAAAGCACGACGGTGCGTGCCACGTGCTGGTCCCAGAAAGTGCCTTTTACAGCCCAGAATTCCAGACCGATCAAGACTCCTCCCAGGGAAAAGGTGCCAGGACAGAAAGCCATTGTGCTTTTTGTAAAGGTAATGGGGCCCCATCATTGGCACCTGAGAGCCCAAGACTGCCCCCTTTTCCCTGGGCGCAAAGCTCGACGGTGTGTACCTTGTGCGGGTTTGGGGCAGTGCCATTTCTGAACCCAGATTTCCAGACGGACGAAAATTCCTCCCTGGGAAAAGGTGCAAGGACAGAAAGCAAGTGTTATTTTTCTAGTGTTAACGGGGCCCCATCATTGACACCTGAGAGCCCAAGGCTGCCACCTTTTGCCTGGGCGCAAATGTCGACGGCGCGTGCCACTTGCGGGTCCGGGGAAGTGCCATTTTTCAGCCCAGAATTCCAGACGGACGAAGACACCTCCCAGGGAAAAGGTGCCAGGTCAGAAATCGAATTGCCCTTTTCTAGGGTCAGTGGTGCCCCATCATTGGCACCTCAGAGTTCAAGGCTGCCACCTTTTCCGTGGGCGCAAACATCAACGGCACGTACCACTTTCTTGTCCGGGAAAGTGCGGTTTTTCAGCCCTCAATTCCAGACTGATGAAGACTCCTCACAGGGAACAGGCTCCCAGGAAAGAAAGCGCTTGTTCCATTTCTAGGGTTAATCGGGCTCCATCATTGGCACCTGAGAGCCCAAGGCTGTCACCTCTTCCCTGGGCGCAAGGCTAGATGGTGCCTGCCACGTGCAGGTCAGAGAAAGTGCTTTGTTCAGCCCAGGATTCCAGACGGATGACGACTCCTCCCAGGGAAAGGACTCCCAGGACAGAAAGCGATTGTTCCATTTCTAGTGTTAATGGGGGCCCGTCGTTGGCATCTGAGAGCCAGAGGTTCCCTCCTTTTCCCTGGGCGCAAAGCACGACGGTGCGTGCCACGTGCTGCTCCCAGAAAGTGCCATTTTACGGCCCAGAATTCCAGACCGATGAAGACTCCTCCCAGGGAAAAGGTGCCAGGTCAGAAATCGAATTGTCCTTTTCTAGGGTCAATGGTGCCCCATCATTGGCACCTCAGAGTTCAAGGCTGCCACCTTTTCCGTGGGCGCAAACATCAACGGCACGTACCACTTTCTTGTCCGGGAAAGTGCAGTTTTTCAGCTCTCAATTCCAGACGGATGAAGACTCCTCACAGGGAAGAGGCTCCCAGGACAGAAAGCGATTGTTCCATTTCTAGGTTTAATTGGGCCCCATCATTGGCACCTGAGAGCCGAAGGCTGCAACCTTTTCCCTGAGCGCAAAGCTCAACGGTGCGTGCCACTTGCGGGTCCAGGAATGTGCTGTTTCTCATCCCAGAATTCGAGGCCGATAAAGATTTCTCCCAGGGAAAAGGTGCCAGGGCAGAAAGCAATTGTGCCTTTTCTAGGGTTAATGGGGCCCCAAAATTGACACCTGAGAGCCCAAGGCTGCCACCTTTTCCCTGGGCGCAAAGCTCGACGGAGCGTTCCACTTGCGGGTCCGGGAAAGTGCCATTTTTCAGCCCACAATTCCAGACCTATGAAGATTCCTCAGAGGGAAAAGGTACCAGGAGACAAAGCCATTGTGTATTTTGTAATGCTAATTGGGCCCCATCATTGGCACCTGAGACCCCAAGGCTGCCACCTTTTCCCTGGGTGCAAAGCTCGACGGTGCATACCCTGTGCGGGTCCGGAAAGGGCCGTTTTTCAGCCCAGAATTCCAGACGGAAGTCAATTCCTCTCTGGGAAAAGGTGTCAGGACAGAAAGCCATTGTGCCTTTTCTAGGGGTAATGGGACCTCATCTTTGGCACCTGAGAGCCCAAGGCTGCCACCTTTTCCCTGGGCGCAAATGTTGACGGCGCGTGCCACTTGCAAGTCCGGGAATGTGCCGTTTCTCATCCCAGAATTCCAGGCCAGCGAAGATTTCTCCCTGAGAAAAGGTGCCAGGACAGAAAGCGATTGTGCCTTTTCTAGGGTTAATGGGGCCCCAAAATTGGCAGCTGAGAGCCCAAGGCTGACACCTTTTCCCTGGGCGCAAAGCTCGACGGTGCGTGCCACATGCGGGTAAGGGAAAGAGCCGTTTTCAGCCCAGAATTCCAGACCAATGAAGATTCCTCCCTGGGAAAAGGTGCCAGGACAGAAAGCCATTGTTCTTTTTCTAGGGGTAATGGGGCCCCATCATTGGCACATGAAAGCCCAAGGCTGCCACCTTTTGCCTGGGCACAAAGCTCGATGGTGCGTTCCACTTGCGGGTCCAGGAAAGTGCCAATTCTCAGACCAGAATTCCAAACCGATGAAGATTCCTCCCTGGGAAAAGGTGCCAGGACAGAAAGCCATTGTGCCTTTTGTAGGGGTAATGGGGCACCATCATTGGCACCTGAGAGCCCAAGGCTGACCCCTTTTCCCTGGGCGCAAAGCTCGACGGTGTGTACCTTGTGCGGGTTTGGGGCAGTGCCATTTTTGAACCCAGATTTCCAGACGGACGAAGATTCCTCCCTGGGAAAAAGGTGCCAGGACAGAAAGCAAGTGTTATTTTTCTAGTGTTAACGGGGCCCCATCATTGGCACCTGAGAGCCCAAGGCTGCCACCTTTTCCCTGGGCGCAAATGTTGACGGCGCGTGCCACTTGCGGGTCCGGGGAAGTGCCATTTTTCAGCCCAGAATTCCAGACGGACGAAGACACCTCCCAGGGAAAAGGTGCCAGGTCAGAAATCGAATTGTCCTTTTCTAGGGTCAGTGGTGCCCCATCATTGGCACCTCAGAGTTCAAGGCTGCCACCTTTTCCGTGGGCGCAAACATCAACGGCACGTATCACTTTCTTGTCCGGGAAAGTGCCGTTTTTCAGCCCAGGATTCCAGACGGATGAAGACTCCTCACAGGGAAGAGACTCCCAGGAAAGAAAGCGATTGTTCCTTTTCTAGGGTTAGTGGGGCACCATCATTGACACTTGAGGGCCGAAGGCTGCAACATTTTCCCTGAGCGCAAAGCTCGACGGTGCGTGCCACTTGCGGGTCCAGGAATGTGCCGTTTCTCATCCCAGAATTCCAGGTCGATGAAGATTTCTCCCAGGGAAAATGTGCCAGGGCAGAAAGCAATTGTGCCGTTTCTAGGGTTAATGGGGCCCCAAAATTGACACCTGAGAGCCCAAGGCTTCCACCTTTTCCCTGGGCGCAGAGCTCGACGGAGCGTTCCACGTGCGGGTTTGGGAAAGTGTCATTTTTCAGCCCAGAATTCCAGACCTATGAAGATTCCTCCCAGGAAAAAGGTGCCAGGACAGAAAGCAAGTGTTATTTTTCTAGTGTTAACGGGGCCCCATCATTGGCACCTGAGAGCCCAAGGCTGCCACCTTTTCCCTGGGCGCAAATGTCGACGGCGCGTGCCACTTGCCGGTTTGGGGAAGTGCCATTTTTCAGCCCAGAATTCCAGACGGACGAAGACACCCCCCAGGGAAAAGGTGCCAGGTCAGAAATTGAATTGTCCTTTTCTAGGGTCAATGGTGTCCCATCATTGGCACCTCAGAGTTCAAGGCTGCCACCTTTTCTGTGGGCGCAAACATCAACGGCGCGTACCACTTTCTTGTCTGGGAAAGTGCCGTTTTTCAGCCCTCAATTCCAGACGGATGAAGACTCCTCACAGGGAAGAGGGTCCCAGGACAGAAAGCGATTGTTCCATTTCTAGGGTTAATCGGGTTCCATCATTGGCACCTGAGAGCCCAAGGTTGCCTCCTATACCCTGGGCGCAAAGCTCGACCATGCGTGCTACGTGAGAGTCCGGGAAATTGCCGTTTCTCATTCCAGAATTCCAGACCGATGAAGATTCCTCACAGGGAAAAGGTGTCAGGACGGAAAGCGATTTCTCCTTTTCTAGGGTTAATGGGGCTCCATCATTGGCACCTGAGAGCCGAAGGCTGCAACCTTTTCCCTGAGCGCAAAGCTCAACGGTGCGTGCCACTTGCGGGTCCAGGAATGTGCCGTTTCTCATCCCAGAATTCGAGGCCGATGAAGATTTCTCCCAGGGAAAAGGTGCCAGGGCAGAAAGCAATTGTGCCTTTTCTAGGGTTAATGGAGCCCCAAAATTGACACCTGAGAGCCCAAGGCTGCCACCTTTTCCCTGGGCGCAAAGCTCGACGGAGCGTTCCACGTGCGCGTCTGGGAAAGTGCCATTTTTCAGCCCACAATTCCAGACCTATGAAGATTTCTCAGAGGGAAAAGGTACCAGGAGACAAAGCCATTGTGTATTTTGTAATGCTAATTGGGTCCCATCATTGGCACCTGTGAGCCCAAGGCTGCCACCTTTTCCCTGGGTGCAAAGCTCGACGGTGCATACCCTGTGCGGGTCCGGGAATGTGCCGTTTCTCATCCCAGAATTCCAGGCCAGCGAGGATTTCTCCCTGGGATAAGGTGCTCTCAGCTGCCAATGATGGGGCCCCATTAGCCCAAGATATGGAATAATCCCTTTCTGTCCTAGCAGATTTTCTTAGGGAGGAATCATCGTCCGTCTGGAATTCTGCGTTTAAAAACAGCATGTGGCTTCCACCGTCATGCTTTGCACCCATGGGAAAAGATGGCAGCCTTGGACTCTAAGGTGTCAATGATGGGGCCCCATTAACTCAAGAAATGTAAAAATCGCTTTCTGTCCTTGCACCTTTTCCCAGGGAGGAATCTTCGTCTGTCTGGAAATCTGGACTGAAAAAAGGCAGGTACCCTGACCAGCACCTGGCACACTCTGTCGAGCTTTGAGCCCAGGGAAAAGGTGTCACCCTTGGGCTCTCAGCTGCCAATGATGGGGCCCCATTACCCCTAAGAAAGGCACAATAGCTTTCTGTCCTGGCACCTTTTCCCTGGGAGGAATCATGGTCTGCCTGGAATTCCGGGCTCATAAACGGCACTTTCCCTGACCCGCACCTGGTACCCTCCGTCGTGCTTTGAGGCCAGGGAAAAGGTGGCATCCTTGGGCTCACAGGTGCCAATGATGGGACCCCATTACCCCAGGAAATGTTAAAATCCCTTTCTGTCTAAACACCTTTTCTCTGGGAGGAATCTTGGTCCATCTGGAATTCTGGGCTGAAAAAAGGCACTTTACCTGACCCGCAGGTGGCACGCACCGTCGATCTTTGAGGCCAGGGAAAAGGTGGCAGTCTTGGGCTCTCAGCTGCCAAAGATGGGGCCACATTAACCCTAGAAAAGGAACAATCGCTTTCTGGACTGGCACCTTTTCCCAGGGAGGAATCTTCGTCCATTTGGAATTCTGGGTTCAAAAATGGCACTTCCCGAGAGCCGCACAAGGTACACACCGTCGAGCTTTGCGCCCAGGCAAAAGGGGGCAGTCTTGGGCTCTCAGGTGCCAATGATGGGGCCCCATTAACCCTAGAAATAGGAGAAATCCATTCGTGTCCTGGCACCTTTTCCCAGGGAGGAATCCTCATCGGTCTGGAATTCTGGAATGAGAAACGGCAATTTCCCGGACCCTCACGTAGGACGCACCGTCAAGCTTTGAACCCAGGTTAAAGGAGGCAAACTTGGGCTCTCAGGTGCCAGTGATGGGGCCCCATTAACCCTAGAAATGGAACAATCGCTTTCTGTCCTGGCACCTTTTCCCTGGGAGGAATCTTCATCCGTCTAGAATTCTAGGCTAAAAAATGGCACATTCCCAGACAAGAAAGTGGCACGCACCCTTGACATTTGCACCCAGGCAAAACGTGGCAGCCTTGGGCTCTCATGTGCCAAGGATGGGGCCCCGTTAACACTAGAAAAATAACACTTGCTTTCTGTCCTGGCACCTTTTCCCTGTGACGAATCTTCGTCCGTCTGGAATTCTGGGTTCAAAAATGGCACTGCCCCAAACCCGCACAAGGTACACACCATCGAGCTTTCCTCCCAAGGACAAGATGGCAGCCTCGGGCGCTCAGGTGCCAATGATGGGGCACCATTGCCTTTACTAAAAGCACAATGGCTTTCTGTCCTGGCACCTTTTCCCTGGGAGGAGTCTTCATTGGTCTGGAATTCTGGGCTGAAAAATGGCACTATCTGGGACCAGCACGTGGCACGCACTGTCGAGCTTTGCGCCCAGGGAAAAGGAGGCAACCTCTGGCTCTCAGATGCCATTGACGGGCCCCCATTAACACTAGAAATGGAACAATCGCTTTCTGTCCTGGGAACCTTTTCCCCTGGGAGGAATCGTCATCTGCCTTGAATTCAGGACTGAACAAAGCACTTTCTCTGACCTGCACGAGGCAGGCACCATCTAGCTTTCCACCCAGGGAAAAGGTGGCAGCCTTGGGCTCTCAGGTGCCAATGATGGGTCCCCGTTAGCACTAGATAAATAACAATCGCTTTCTGTCCTGGCACCTTTTCCCTGGGAGGAATATTCGTCCGTCTGGAATTCTGGGCTGAAAAACGGCACTTCCCCGGACCTGCAAGTGGAACGCACCGTCGAGCTTTGTGCCCAGGCAAAAGGTGGCAGCCTTGGGCTCTCAGGTGCCAATGATGGGGCCCCATTACCCCTACAAAAGGCACAATCGCTTTCTGTCCTGACACCTTTTCCCAGGGAGGAATCTTCATCGGTCTGGAATTCTGGAATGAGAAACGGTAATTTCCCGGACCCTCACGTAGGACGCACCGTCGAGCTTTGAACCCAGGTTAAAGGAGGCAAACTTGGGCTCTCAGGTGCCAATGATGGGGCCCCATTAACCCTAGAAATGGAACAATGGCTTTCTGTCCTGGCACCTTTTCCCTGGGAGGAATCTTCATCCGTCTAGAATTCTAGGCTAAAAAATGGCACATTCCCAGACAAGAAAGTGGCATGCACCCTTGACATTTGCACCCAGGCAAAACGTGGCAGCCTTGGGCTCTCATGTGCCAAGGATGGGGCCCCGTTAACACTAGAAAAATAACACTTGCTTTCTGTCCTGGCACCTTTTCCCTGTGACGAATCTTCGTCCGTCTGGAATTCTGGGTTCAAAAATGGCACTGCCCCAAACCCGCACAAGGTACACACCGTCGAGCTTTGCTCCCAAGGACAAGATGGCAGCCTCGGGCGCTCAGGTGCCAATGATGGGGCACCATTGCCTTTACTAAAAGCACAATGGCTTTCTGTCCTGGCACCTTTTCCCTGGGAGGAGTCTTCATTGGTCTGGAATTCTGGGCTGAAAAATGGCACTATCTGGGACCAGCACGTGGCACGCACTGTCGAGCTTTGCGCCCAGGGAAAAGGAGGCAACCTCTGGCTCTCAGATGCCATTGACGGGCCCCCATTAACACTAGAAATGGAACAATCGCTTTCTGTCCTGGGAGCCTTTTCCCCTGGGAGGAATCGTCATCTGCCTTGAATTCAGGACTGAACAAAGCACTTTCTCTGACCTGCACGAGGCAGGCACCATCTAGCTTTGCACCCAGGGAAAAGGTGGCAGCCTTGGGCTCTCAGGTGCCAATGATGGGTCCCCGTTAGCACTAGATAAATAACAATCGCTTTCTGTCCTGGCACCTTTTCCCTGGGAGGAATATTCGTCCGTCTGGAATTCTGGGCTGAAAAATGGCACTTCCCCGGACCTGCAAGTGGAACGCACCGTCGAGCTTTGTGCCCAGGCAAAAGGTGGCAGCCTTGGGCTCTCAGGTGCCAATGATGGGGCCCCATTACCCCTACAAAAGGCACAATCGCTTTCTGTCCTGACACCTTTTCCCAGGGAGGAATCTTCATCGGTCTGGAATTCTGGAATGAGAAACGGCAATTTCCCGGACCCTCACATAGCACGCATGGTCGAGCTTTGCACCCAGGGTGTAGGAGGCAACCTTGGGCTCTCAGGTGCCAATGATGGGGCCCGATTAACCCTAGAAATCGAACAATCGCTTTCTGTCCTGGCACCTTTTCCCTGTGAGGAGTCTTCATCCGTCTGGAATTCAGGGCTGAAAAATGGCACTTTCCCGTTCCCGCACAGGGTACGCACTGTCGAGCTTTGCACCCAGGGAAAAGGTGGCAGCCTTGAACTCTCAGGTGCCAATGATGCGGCGCCATTACCATTACAAAATACACCATGGCTTTGTCTCCTGGTACCTTTTCCCTCTGAGGAATCTTCATAGGTCTGGAATTCTGGGCTGAAAAATGGCACTTTCCCGGACCCACTCGTGGAACGCTCCGTCGAGCATTGTGCCCAGGGAAAAGATGGCAGCGTTGGGCTCTCAGGTGTCAATTTTGGGGTTCCATTAACCCTAGAAAAGGCAAAATCGCTTTCTGTCCTGGCACCTTTTCCCTGGGAGAAATCTTCATCGGGCCCGAATTCTGGGATGAGAAACAGCACATTCCTGGACCCGCAAGTGGCACGCACCGTCGAGCTTTGCGCTCAGGGAAAAGGTTGCAGCCTTCGGCTCTCGGGTGCCAATGATGGGTCCCCATTACTCCTAGAAAAGGAGAAATCGATTCCTGTCCTCGCACCTTTTCCCAGGGAGGAATCTTCATCGGTCTGGAATTCTGGAATGAGAAAGGGCAATTTCCCGGACCCTCACGTAGCACGCATGGTTGAGCTTTGCGCCCAGGGTATAGGAGGCAACCTTGGGCTCTCAGGTGCCAATGATGGGGCCCGATTAACCCTAGAAATGGAACAATCACTTTCTGTCCTGGGAGCCTCTTCCTTGTGAGGAGTCTTCATCCGTCTGGAATTCAGGACTGAAAAACGGCACTTTCCTGGACAGGAAAGTGGTACGCACCGTTGATGTTTGCGCCCACGGAAAAGGTGGCAGCCTTGAACTCTGAGGTGCCAATGATGGGGCACCATTGACCCTAGAAAAGGACAATTCGATTTCTGACCTGGCACCTTTTCCCTGGGAGGTATCTTCGTCCGTCTGGAATTCTGGGTTCAAAATAGGCACTGCCCCAAACCCTCACAAGGTCGAGCTTTGCTCCCAGGGAAAAGGGGGCAGGCTTGGGCTCTCAGATGCCAATGATGGGGCCCCATTAACCCTAGAAATAGGAGAAATCCATTCGTGTCCTGGCACCTTTTCCCATGGAGGAATCTTCATCGGTCTGGAACTCTGGAATGAGAAATGGCAGTTTCCCGGACCCTCACGTAGCACGCACCGTCGAGTTTTGCACCCAGGTTAAAAAAGGCAAACTTGGGCTCTCAGGTGCCAATGATGGGGCCCCATTAACCCTAGAAATGGAACAATCACTTTCTGTCCTGGCACCTTTTCCCTGGGAGGAATCTTCATCCGTCTAGAATTCTGGGCTGAAAAATGGCACTTTCCCAGACAAGAAAGTGGCACGCACCCTCGACATTTGCGCCCAGGCAAAAGGTGGAAGCCTTGGGCTCTCAGGTGCCAAGGATGGGGCCCCGTTAACACTAGAAAAATAACACTTGCTTTCTGTCCTGGCACATTTTCCCTGGAAGGAATTTTCGTCCGTCTGGAAATCTGGGTTCAAAAATGGCACTGCCCCAAACCCGCACAAGGTACACACCGTCGAGCTTTGCGCCCAGGGAAAAGGGGGCAGCCTTGGGCTCTCAGCTGCCAATGATGGTGCCCCATTACCCCTACAAAAAGGCACAATGGCTTTCTGTCCTGGCACCTTTTCCCAGGGAGGAATCTTCATCGGTTTGGAATTCTGGTCTGAGAATCGGCACTTTCCTGGACCCGCAAGTGGAACGCACCATCGAGCTTTGCGTCCACGGAAAAGGTGGAAGTCTTGGGCTCTCAGGTGCCAATGTTGGGGCCCTATTACCTTTACAAAAAGCACAATGGCTTTCTGTCCTGGCACCTTTTCCCTGGGAGGAGTCTTCATTGGTCTGGAATTCGGGGCTGTAAAATGGCACTATCTGGGACCAGCACGTGGCACGCACTGTCGAGCTTTGCGCCCAGGGAAAAGGAGGGAACCTCTGGCTCTCAGATGCCAATGACGGGCCCCCATTAACACTAGAAATGGAACAATCGCTTTCTGTCCTGGGAGCCTTTTCCCTGGGAGGAGTCGTCATCCGTCTGGAATCCTGGGCTGAACAAAGCACTTTCTCTGACCTGCACGTGACAGGCACTATCTAGCTTTGTGCCCAGGCAAAAGGTGGCAGCCTTGGGCTCTCAGGTGCCAATGACGGGTCCCCGTTAACACTAGATAAATAACAATCGCTTTTTGTCCTGGCACCTTTTCCCTGGGAGGAATCTTCATCGGTCTGGAATTCTGGGCTGAAAACAGCTCTTTCCCTTACCCGCATGTGGCATGCACCGTCGAGCTTTGCGCCCAGGGAAAAGGTGGCAGCCCTGGGCTCTCAGCTGCCAATTTTGGGGCCCCATTACCTAGAAAAGGCACAATCGCTTTCTGTCCTGGCACCTTATCTCAGGGTGATATCTTCATCGTCCTGGAATTATGGGCTGAAAAATGGCACTTTCCCGGACCCGCAAGTGGCAGCGCCTTCAAGTTTTTCGCCCAGGGAAAAGGTGGCAGCCTTGGGCTCTCAGGTGCCCGTGATGGGACCCCATTCACCCTAGAAAAGGAGAAATCGATTTCTGTCCAGGCACCTTTTCCCTCTGAGGAATCTTCATCGGTCTGGAAACCTGGAATGAGAAACGGCAATTTCCCGGACCCTCACGTTTTCACACATCTTTGAGCTTTACGCCCAGGGAAAAGGCGGCAACCTTGGGCTCCCAGGTGCCTCTGACGGGGCCTGATTTCCTCTAGAAAAGGCACAATGGCTTTCTGTCCTGGCACCTTTTCCCTGGGAGTAATCTTCCTCTTTCTGGAATTCTGGGTTTGAAAAACGGCACTTTCCCGGACGCGCACAAGGTACGCACCGTCGAGCTTTGCGCCCAGGTAAAAGGTGGCAAACTTGGGCTCTCAGGTGCCAATGATGGGGCCGCATTACTTCTAGAAAATGCACAGTGGCTGTCTGTCCTGGCACCTTTACCCAGGGAGGCAATTTCGTCCGTCTGGAATAGTGGGCTAAAAAACAGCACTTTCCCGGTCACGCACGTATCACGCACTGTCGAGCTTTTCGCCCTGGGAAAAGGTGGCAGCCTTGGGCTCTCAGGTGCTCTTCTAACACGTGAAACTCTTGATTTCTTACAGACAGGAGACATGAGGGCACTTATTTCTTATGGTTTTGGAAAGTAAATCATTTGCATCTAAAACTCCAGGTCTGGAGCTTGCTTTCATGGTGAAAAGCACTGTTGTTCCTTAGGGGAAGCTCAACGAGCAAAGTGCAACTTTGCTTTGCTAACAAGTGAAACAGTCGATTCCTGTCAGACAGAAGGCATCAGGACACAGTATTCTTATGGCTCTGGCTAGTGCATCACATGCATCAGAGAATCCAGGACTGGAGCTCTCTTTCTGGATGCAAAGCACAGTTGTTCCTTAGGGGAAGTTCAGCTCGCAAAGAGTAGCATTTTTCTGCTAACAAGTGAAACAGTCGATTCCTGCCAGAAAGAATGTATCAGGACACATATTTCTTATGGCTTTAGAAAGATTCTCATATGCATCTGAGAATCCAGGACTGGATCTTTCTTTCTTGGTGAAAAACAACCTTGTTCCTTAGGGGAAGCTCATCTCGCAAAGTGCAACTTTTTGTTGCTAACAAGAGAAACAGCTGATTCTTGCAAGACAGAAAGCATAAGGACACACATTTCTTATGGCTTTGGTAAGTGAATAATATGCATCTGAGAATCCAGGCCTGGAGCTTTCTTTCTCCGTGAAAGAAACAGTTGTTACTTATGGGAATGTACTCTCGCAAAGTGTAGCGAAGAGTCCCGTCTGTGCTAACAAGTGAAACAGCTGATTCTTGCCGATACACATTTGTTATGGCTTTGGAAAATGAATCACGTGCATCAGAGAATCCAGGCCTGGAGCTTTATTTCTTTGTGAGAAACAGACTTGTTCTTTATGGGAAGCTCATCTTCCAAAATGCAACTAACAGTGCCATGTTCTGCTAACAAGTGGAAACTTGATTCCTGCCAGAGAGAATACATTAGGGCACTCATTTCTAACGGCTTTTGAAAGTGAATCATATGCATCAGATAATCCATGCCTGGAGCTTTCTTATTTGGGAAAAGCACAAGTGCTCCTTGAAGCAAGCTCATCTCGCAAAGTGCAAATAAAACTCCCATGGTCCTTTAACAAGTGAAACATTTGATTCCTGCCAGACAGAACATATAAGGAAACACATTTCTTATGGTTTTGGAAAGTGAATCCTATGCATCTGAGAACCGAGGCCTGGAGCTTTCTTACTCTGAAAAAAGCACAGGTGCTCCTTTTAGGAAGTTCATCTCGCAAAGTGCAAATAATAATCACTTACTCTGGTAACAAGTGTAAGAGTTGATTCCTGCCAGACAGAAGGCATGAGGATACACATTTGTTATGGTTTTGGAAAATGAATGATATGCAAGAGAGAATCGAGGCCTGGAGCTTTCTTACTCTGGGAAAAGCACCGTTGCTCCTTATAGGAAGTTCATCTCGAAAAGTGCAGTTAACAGTTCCATGCTCTGCTAAATTTAAAAGAGTTTATTCCTGCCAGACAGAAGGCATCAGGAACGTCATTTCTTCTGGATTGGAAAGTGAATCATATGTATCTAACAATCCAGAGCTAGAGCTTGCTTTCTCGGTGAAAATCACA